>NC_057801.1:519317251-519356963 GCF_018294505.1 Triticum aestivum
CTGACGTGCTCCAGAGCGCGCAAATGGCCGGCACCCGCAGCTTTTCCTCGCGTCCTCACGCGCCCACTTGTGTCTAGCGGCTGCTCAGGGGAGTAAACAATGTGGGAAAGGCATTGGATGCCCTGGGGCTTGCCAGGAGTGAGAGAGAGGTGAGAGAATGGGAGGAAAGCTGTTGTCCAGAGGGGGAAAGTGAGGGTTTCACCTCCAAATAATTGAGCTGTGGATCAGCCATTGCTACTGGACGTGCAAGGGGACCAGGTGGGGCTGTGGTAACAAGTTGAGCTCATGGAGAATAGTGGAAGTGGCCAAAATAGGCATTTTAATTATCTGCCAGAAGGTGTTTGATGATGGTTTGGGCAAGTAAATGATTTGCATCTGCCATGAGACTCCATAGGGTGAAATGACACATATAATTAGGGCCTTCCACCAGTTTGGAGATCATTTGAAGAAAGTTGACAATGCAACTTTGGTAAACCCTAGGAATTAGCAGAAATGAACTTGTGTAGATTTAGTTGAGGAAATCACTTCTCCTTGATGCACCACTTGGTGTGGTGGCCTCATTTGGTTACGTGATCATGCTCACAAAAGTTGGGGTCAAGGAGAGAAAGTTGGTAATGCAAAGTTGTTCAAATATGGTTCTGGACAGAAAGAGTTTTGGGGCACTTTGATCAAGTTAACTTGCTCTCCAACTTGTGCCATTTGGTCTAGATGCATAATTAGACCATTTGAGCAAGTTCACAAGGTTTGAGAACATTTGGACATGTTTGGTAATGTAAAGTTGCTCAAACTTCAAAATGGACAGAAATGGTTTTGAGAGGTTTTGATGATGTTATCTTATTCTCCAAGTCAGGAGACTTGGCAAGATCATCCAATGTGTCATATGAGACATGATAGAATTTTCTTGGAATATTTGGAGAATATTTCCTTTGTAAATATTTCAAAAGCTTGAAATATCCAGAAAGGGTTTTAGAGGGATTTGACCAATATTTTGAACATGACCATGTGTTGAAACTCTTATATATGGACAATATATGTCCTATGAGTTTCCCTAAGTTTTGTCAAATATTTTTGAAACAGTAAAGTAATTTTTCCTATTAAAGACCATTTCTGGCCTTAAGAAAAAGCTCTTAAATAAAATAGGAAAATAACTTTCAAAATTATATTTTTGTGGTTTCTGGTTATCCTATATCTAATAGGAGCCAAATACATTTTTAGAAAGATTTTTACTGCCCTTAATTAAGTACTTGCAGTGCAAACCTCAATTCAGGGGTTTTTGGAAAACTAAATTTAGAAAATACTTTTTGGCCAAATTATTTTTGTAAGAAAATTCTATATTGCTCTATACACATGGCATGATCATTGGGAAAAGGTTTTGGATCAAGGAGATGAAGTATAGGAGTTGGAGGATTTGTTTGATTTTTAGAGCACTAGCAAACAGCAGACAACCATTCAATCAATGCAAGGACAAAACACTCAAAAGTTTTTGTCAAACCACATTTTAGCATGATTATTGACTTAAGTGTTGTGCCAAGAAAATCAGGGTGTGACACTCAACCACTATTCTTGTTTCCGAAACAACGTCCATTAGGGATTGGACTTGTGTCTAGAGCACAGATATATCACTCTGTCTAGCAGGAAGATATTGTTCAGTAGGCGATTTGGACGAGGTTACCTTGACAACCAACCCAGAATTACGCAGGAAGGTGATTTTTGCACTGTTAGTGGAGAGATACTGACGCACTGCAGCAAGAGGTGACATTGTGCCTGTAGTAGCCTCGTCACCTTCAGGTGGTTGTGGCTGTTCAATCATTTATTCCATAGCTTCCTGAAAGTTTGAACTTGTAGATTAGTGTACCAGATAAGTTACTAATGAGACAAAAACAAGCAAAGTAGGTTAAAGGTTTATACATAACTTATTTTGGTGAACTATTGTAATACATTAGCATGTATTGTAGTGCCAACTACATAATAAAATCACTTTCGGAACATATGTCCATGTAGCATGCCTACTGTATTGTCTATTTCCTCACATTCGTTGACATCTAAGGATAAAGAGACATGGTTGAAAGTAGGATGAACATAGTATGACATCATTCATATCATGGGCAAACAGATATAAAACAAACAGGCTATTTTATCATTGTGTGCGCACGTGAACATAACAACTAAATTACAAATCAAGACCAAAAGAATATCCTTCATCTCTTTTAAACCATGTATGGTGAAATGATACGTTAAGACAACTGTGTATAAAAGTGAACAGAGTAACTGACATTGGTTGCAAACCAAGTAGTTAAATGAACACATCACAGTACCAATAAGTTCAAGGCAGGAGGAGTAAGGACTTACAACAGCGGCTTGAGCTGGTGTGCTCATGCCCTTCATCTTGCTGGTGTGGCAATCCTTGAAGATTTGCACTGCATTCGGTTTAGGTTCTTTTTGGTCCGCACGGGCTTTCCTCTGTATTTGGAACAAGTCAATATAGATATGATAATATGGCACAAAAAAAGAAGTAGCAGGTATTTACAAGAGCCTCGCAGTGTGCAATATAGTTACGAGATCCTGTTTTCTGTTGGAATTTCACTTTAGAACGGTTGGTTTTGTTCTTCAAACAGTTAGCCTAGAAGAAGATACACTTGTAAGGCACATACATAAATACAAGTTCAGTATGTGGTCTGATCAAATACATATAGCCTACCTGATACTTTGGATCAGACCAGTGTTTAATGAGGGTTGTCCAGTCTTCATCTGTAATATATTCCACTGGAGATGTTTGGGCGATTTCATTGTTAGCCTTGCCTTCAAAGTGAGATTTTCTAAGGTGGTACCAATACTATCGTAGAGCAGACTGAAAAACATGAGTGCATGCTTGTTTAGTTGCATCATCTTTCGGATCCAACTTGAACCTCTTCAAAGTGAGATTTTCTAAGGTGGTACCAATACTATCGTAGAGCAGACTGAAAAACATGAGTGCATGCTTGTTTAGTTGCATCATCTTTCGGATCCAACTTGAACCTCATCTGTTGAAAAAAGAATGTGAGTCTTATTAGGAGGACGCTAGAAAGTATGGGACAGAGCAAGACAATATTACTAATTGTGATGAATAACATTACTTACGGATAAATGGTCAAGGAAGGTGTTAAACTGGGTATTGTCTTTCTCATTCCTGTACTGGATCCACGTTGGGAGGATACGCGCATGACACCTAACGGCAACGGCTGCCTCTGATACTAACTTGGCTGACTCTGTAGCATCACGTGGCCTTTTTAACCTGCCTCAAAATGGATCTCCATTCTTCCTCCTTTAGATTTTGTTAATCTGTCAAGCATTATCCCTGATGTCTATTTCCGCTTGCGCCGTGGTGCTAGTTCAGCAACGAATATGGAAAGTGTTAGTGTACATCAAACTGTGAGAGTACATATAAAGGAGCATGCAACTTCAACTTGACTCGGTCAGGTACCGTCTTGGTGTTGATGCTCATGAGGTTCATCTGATCTTGCCAAGTCCTATTGTGTCAGCAGTGCTTCGGAAGTAGTGTTAGGTTTGAAGGCAGCTTGGGAACTGGCCAGTTCTGGAGCAAACGAACGAGTAACTGGTTGAGATGCTGGTATAGTTGAAGCGGATGCTGCAGCTGGTGGAGCAGGTGATACTGTGTTTGTAGATTAAGCCGGTGGACTTGGACCTTCTAGTGCACTATAAGTACCAGCAGAATCTCGACGGCAGAACCTTTTCCGTTTTACCCGACGAGTAACAGCACTCCCTACTATATTATTTTCCATGCTCTTTTTTGACTTTGCCATGTCAAGTTGTACCCACAACACAAAAGAATAAAATCACTCTTCAGAACTCATTGATGCATGATACAGACAAGCAATACTTTGATGTAAGACAACTGTATGAGGATGGAATATGTAGGAAAAACAGGACGGCATGACATATGCACAACTACGATGTGCAAACTAAGCAGAAGGATTTTCAAGAAAATAGAAGTAACGCAAGCTAGACACCATATGAAAGATGCAACCAATATTACTCTGCCAAGTTAAAAGTGTCTTGTCATAAGTGGCAATTCGAAAAATTAGAAGCAGTACAACGTAGAAATCAATGCAAGATGCAACCACTATCAAATTGCCATGTTAAAAGCGTCCAATCATGAGTTACTGATGCGGGATACACAACCGCAGTACTTTGATGTAAGAACATGGTATGATAGATAGATGCAGTGTATTCTAGACACAGAAAGCCATGTCATATGCACATGTATAACGTATAAACTCGGTAGGTGCAATTTAATCAAAATAGAAAATACAGGCTAGACAACATATGCAACATGAAACCAATTATCACACTGTCAACTTAGAGCAAGCACCTGCGATGGTGGAGTGCGGGAGATGAACTCATCATGTAGACTTGGGACTTCAACTTCATTAGCTGTAGCAGTGGCAAATCTAGAGAGTCTCTGTTTGCGTCGGTGCGGAGTATCACCAACATCCCCTAACTTACTCTTTTCCTTCCTATTTTCTGATATTTCCTTATGAAGTCAAAACCACAAGAAGATGAATAAAATTAGCTCTGCATAACTGGTTCATGCATGATACAGACGAACACTACTTTTATGTAAGGTAAGCGTACGATAGGAGGATGGAATATATACAAAAAAAGACAGTGTTTCATATTCACACGTACGATAGGAGGATGGAATATGTATGAAAGAACAGTAAGCGGAAGGCATTTCAACAAAATTAGAAGAAATGAAAGCTAGGAACCATATGAACATGCAACCAATATCACTCTATCAGGTAAAGAGTGTCTCGTCGTAAGTGCCATTTCAAGAAATTAGAAGCAGTACAAGCTAGAAGACAATGCAAGATGCAACCTACATCACAGTCCCAAGTTAAATATGTCTTATGGGTAAGTGATCGTTGCAGGTATAAGTTGTAAGCTACGCAGATGCAATGCTACATAATCAGAAGCAATACAAACTAGACATCATACGGAAAACGCAACCACGTATAACAGTTCCAAGTAAGAGCAAGCACCTGTGATGGTGGAGTAGGGGGGATGTGCTCATCATGTACACATATGTTCTAGGAACAGGAACACGTGTCATATTCACAGGATTATGTGTAAAGTAAGCAGATGCAATTCAAGTTAGAAGCAATACAAGCTAGACATCATACGCAACATGCAACCACATATAATAGTGTCAAGTTAGAGCAAGCACCTGTGATGGTGGAGTAGGGGTGAGGGAGTCCTGGATTAGGGGGTGTCCGGATAGCCGAACTATCACCTTTGGCCGGACTCCTGGACTATGAAGATACAAGATTGAAGACTTCGTCCTGTGTCCGGATGGGACTTTCCTTGGCATGGAAGGCAAGCTTGGCGATACGGATATGTAGATCTCCAACCATTGTAACCAACTCTGTGTAACCCTAACCCCCTTCGGTGCCTATATAAATCGGAGGGTTTTAGTCCGTAGGACGAACAACAATCATACCATAGGCTAGCTTCTAGGGTTTAGCCTCTCTGATCTCGTGGTATATCTACTCTTGTACTACCCATATCATCAATATTAATCAAGCAGGAGTAGGGTTTTACCTCCATCGAGAGGGCCCGAACCTAGGTAAAAACATCGTGTCCCTTGTCTCCCGTTACCATCCTCCTAGACGCACAGTTTGAGACCCCCTACCCGAGATCCGCCGGTTTTGACACCGACATTGGTGCTTTCATTGAGAGTTCCTATGTGTCGTCATCCTTAGGCCCGATGGCTCCTTCGATCATCAACAATGATGCGGTCCTGGGTGAGGCTTTTCTCCCCGGACAGATCTTCGTATTCGGCGGCTTTGCACTGCGGGCCAATTCGCTTGGCCATATGGAGCAGATTGAAAGCTACGCCCCTGGCCATCAGGTCAGATTTGGAAGTTTGAACTATACGGCTGACATCCGCGGAGACTTGATCTTCGACGGGTTCAAGCCACAGCCGAGCGCGCCGCACTGTCATGATGGGCATGATCTAGCTCTGCCGCCGGACAGTGCCCTGGAGGCCGCACAAGTGTCCGCTCCGACCCTTAGCTCAAAGCCGACTGCGCCGACCGAGGACGGGTGGCTGGACACCTCCTCGAGGGCTGCTATCTCTATGGCGATTGCGCCGAACACTAACCCTGTCCTTTGCGAAGCTCGTGACTCCAAGGTGCTGGACTCCTCTCAGGACCCCGAACCTTCCACGCCCCTACCGATAGAATCCGATCAGGCGCCGATCCTGGAGTTCACCACCGCGGACGTCTTTCAGCACTCGCCCTTTGGCGACATCCTGAATTCACTAAAGTCTCTCTCTTTATCAGGAGAGCCCTGGCCGGATTATGGTCAGCAAGGTTGGCATGCAGTCAACGAAGAAATTCAAAGCCCACCCACCACCCACTTCGTCGCCACTGTCGAAAGTTTAAACAACGTGCTCGACTTCGACTCCGAAGACATCGACGGTATTGACGACAAAGCAGGAGATAAGCATGAACCAGCACCTATAAGGCACTGGACAACCACCTCATCTCATGATGTATACATGGTGGAGACACCTAAAGGAAGAGACGACGAGGAACAACGGGACACCACGAGGGATCATTCCCCTGAAAAGCAGTCAAAATGGCGACGTAAGCGCCGCTCAAAATCCCGCCTCGACAAAGAGAGCAGCCATGCAGACCCAGCCATAGATCAGGGCAAACCGGTGGACGACGAACATGCCATCGCGCAACCGTCTGAACAGGACAACCTAGATAAATAATCTGTCCCCGGCGAAGATAACAGTCCGGATGATCTAACGCCGGACAAGCTGCTGGAGCAGAAGAACCTTCACAAAAGGCTCGTCGCCACCGCGTGTAGCCTGAAAAAGCAGAAGCGGAAGCTCAAAACGGCGGAGGAGGCACTCCGAATCAGATGGAGAAAAGTACTCAACACCGCAGACAAATACGGCGATAGTCGCCGAAGGAAGAGCTACCCGAAGAGAAAACTACTGCCCGAATTTGATGAGGAGGCCGTAGAGCCTCGGCAATCAAAAAGCAGGGAGACCACCCGGTCAGATAGACGACCCCATGGAAAACATAGAACGGCAAATGGCGCCACACACAAGCCGGCAGGCGATCCGCATACAGATTCGCATCAAAGAGATGGCCCAGTTAGATCTATCTACGGGCCAAGAAAGAAAGCTCTAGTAAGCAATGCAACACATCAAGTATCCGAATGCTACGGTACACCTAAATATAGAGGTGCCGCACACCCCCTGTGTTTCACCGATGAGGTTCTGGATTAATTCCCAGCGGGATTCAAACCCGTAAACATAGAGGCATACGACGGAACAACAGACCACGGAGTCTGGATTGAGGATTACATCCTTCACATACACATGGCTAGAGGAGATGACCTCCACGCCATAAAATACTTACCCCTCAAGCTCAAAGGGCCAGCCAGGCATTGGCTCAAAAGCCTCCCCGAAAACACCATTGGAAGTTGGGAAGAGCGCGAGGATGCTTTTTGGGCAAATTTTCAAGGGACCTATGTCCGACCCCCGGACGCAGGCGATTTAAGTCACATAACTCAACAACCCGGAGAGTCAGCCCAAAAATTCTGGAACAGATTCCTTACTAAAAAGAATCAAATAGTCGATTGTCCGGATGCCGAAGCCTTGACAGCTTTCAAACACAACGTCCGAGACGAATGGCTCGCCAGACACCTCGGCCAAGAAAAGCCAAGAACAATGGCCGCACTAACGAGCCTCATGACCCGCTTTTGCGCAGGAGAGGATAGCTGGCTGGCAAGATGCAGTACCAGCGACCCAAGTACATCCGAAGTCAGGGATGGAAATGGGAAACCGCGACGTAGAAAGGACCAGCGCCGGACCAAGGGAAACAGCCCGAAGAGCACGACAGTCAATGCCGGATTCAAAAGCTCTCAACAGAATCATAAAAAACTGCACCTTAAGGATAACAGGGACGAGCTATCTAACTTAAACAAAATCTTGGACAAGATATGCCAAATCCACAGTACTCCCGGAAAGCCTGCAAACCATACCCACAGAGATTGTTGGGTCTTCAAGCAGTCCGGCAAACTCAAAGCCGAACACAAGGGGCTTGACACACCAAGCAAGGACGATGATGAACCCCACAAGCAGAGCACCGGAATACAAAAGAATTTCCCGCAAGAAGTCAAAGAAGTAAACTCACTTCACATGACAAAAGGGAAAAATAGAGTGGTGCCCATAGAGGTACGCGCCACACGGCCTATCCCAGAGGAGTCCCGCAACTGGTTGTTAAAACCAATCACCTTCGACCATCAGGATTACTCTAGAAGTATCCGGAATGCAGGATGGACTGCCTTGATATTAGATCCGATAATTGACGGACTCCAATTTACACAAGTCCTCATGGACGGGGCAGTGATCTAAACCTGCTATACTAGGACACAATCCGCAAAATGGGGATAGACCCAACCAAAATTCGCCATAGCAACACTTCCTTTCAAGGGGTAATGCTAGGCCCATATGCCCATTGTACGGGCTCTCTACTACTAGAAGTTGTGTTCGGCTCACTCGACAACTTCCACCGCAAAAAGTTAACCTTCCACCTCGCCCCATTTACTGGGACGCGAAGCTTTCGCCCGCTTTAACGCAATACCGCATTATGCATCCCTTACACTTAAAATGCCCGGTCCACGAGGCGTCATCTCCTTAAAGGGAAATATCGAGTGTTCCTCGAGCACGAAAGATTGTGTGACTGCCTTGACATCCACACACTAAAACAGCTTCACTAAGCAAAGCACCTAAGTAGGTCGTTCGGACTCCAGACACGGTTAGACGAGTCCGGCGTAAACATACAAGGGGCTCCGCGCATGTACAACAAGAGACAATAAAGCTCAATTTTATTCATTCTTTGAATTGTACTTCGTTTTTTTATATAACGTACATTTTTGCATGATCTTTTTCAACTAAGTTCCTCTCTTTTCCAGATGAACAACGTGCTACACCCGTCCAGGATACGGCATAACGGAGACACATGCGCAGACGTGCAGTAGGGACCCGTGACAAGGATTCTTTTTAGATTAAGACCCTGCATAAACCTTTTTTATTGTCTCTTGTTGATACACATCCCCTGGTTTCTTGCTATAACTAAGGAGGATGCTGACGTTTTGGCATGGGCCACGTCAGAATTTTGCGCGTACCTGGACACCAGGGGCTTATTACCACAGGCATTGTTCAGTCCATTTCATAAAGACAGAATACCTTAGGGAGTGTTCGGCGTCTCGAGTTAGGCCCTATATGCATCAGCTCCGAATCATGTCTTTGGTCAAATGTTGGGTTTGCCCGGCTCCTGTGTTTTGCTGCCTTATGTTCCGCTCTATCGGCTAAGGAGGCACCAGGAGAACTACTGCGATTGTGCCCCGGTTCGGCCAGGCGAGCACCTCAGTAGAGAAAGCCGAAAACTGACTGTCATGATATAGCGTGAGACTGGTCAACCACTCGATGACCCGCCGGAATCTATAGGATTCCTCCGCATTGACAAAGGACCGTTTCCCGATCAGGCACATACGCACCCCAAGTTTGGGTGAGCGCGGTGCCCCTAGGGGCTATGTCGTAGCCCCACTGTCAAACTCCTATGGCTAAGTGAAAGTGATAAAGCATTATAGTCCGGTTGCCTAGTTTGCTGTGCTACCACCTCCTTTATAGGACCAAGATGTTGGATCAAGTGTGAAAATGCGCCTTTTCACAAACACCCCCGCATTATATGCGTGGGGGCTGAAGCCGAAGATTGCCATCTTTCAGGTTATACATACATATAAACTAGCGGCCGCACAGGAGGTATTGTAATTCTTGAAAGTCACAAGTATAAAAAGCTCTTATATTGTTTCACAATAATACATGTTATTCGAACATAATATCCTTTGAGCACTGCGTCTCTATTAAACGAGCGCCCTGCAAAACTTCCTGAAAATAGTGCTCGACAGGTACTCGGCTTCCATCCGAATCTTGGGATGCAATATCGGTGGCCTTCATCTCCGCCCAGTATGTCTTGACACGGGCAAGAGCCATCCGAGCACCCTCTATGCATTCCGACCTCCTCATTGTGTTGATATGCGGCACCGCACCAAGGAACTGCTGCACCAAGCCAAAATAACTCTTCGGCTCGGGCCTTCTCGGCCACAAAAGACTCATGACATCCTTCATGGCAAGTCCGGATAACCTATTCAGCTCCGCCCATTCGGCCAAGCGATCGGTTAATGGAAGTGGGCGCTCTGGATTATGGAACTGCGACCAAAAAATCTATTCCATTTTGTGATCCTTTGGATCTCAGAAATGTTCGGCCGCGTCCGCGGCACTTGCTGCCAAGTCCAGATAAGCATCCTCTGAACTCCACAGCCGGTCCAGTTGAGCACATTTAGGATCCATGAATTTCCTCCGCAGCAGAAAGGGCTTTCCAGCCGCAATATCTCCGGCCTGACGCAGCTCCTCCTTCATAGCTCTCATCGCAGAGCGAGCATCCTTGGCCTCGTTAGTGGCCTTCTTCAGGTCCTCTTGCACCGCTCGATCTTCTTTTTCAAGAAGCTTACAGCGGTCGGCAGCATTCTTCAACTTCACGGCCATCTCAGCCACTTCCTTCTTGCTTCGGCAGTGAGCAGCCTATTCGGCTTTTAGCTCTTCGGCCGCCTTTAAGGCAGCCACATCACTCTTTCTGGCCTGTTCCTTGGCCCGGGCAAGCTCCGCCCGTAGGTTCTCCATGGCACCAGCACCATTTGCATCAAGCATACATGTTGTAAGGCACGGGCGTCAAGCTCCCCTACCAGGTGTCCATGGAGAAATTGCATACCTTGTGACTCGTCAAGTCGCTTATTGACAAGCGCGATGTCGGCATCCGCCACGTCAAGTTGCCGCTTTAGTTCGGCAAATTCCTCAGTCCGGCTAGCCACCGGACCCTTCACCACCTACATAGGAAGGGCGACACATTATACTTGGGATTATGATCCTCGGCGCGCTGTCCTTTTCGACAACACACCGAGCCTCAGGGGCTACTATGTACACAGGGCGCATGTTATATGCGGAACTGTCACAGGGTACATCATTTTGCATACGTCAAAGCCTGTCAGTAAACTTCTGACGGCTTCGTGTAATCCGCTCTCAGCGGATGAGATCCTTTCAATCACCGCACCCATTAACGCACGGTGATCTTCTGAGATAGACGCTCGCCCGTGCAGATCCTTCATCTCCTCCGACCGTACACCAGGTGGTGCCGGACTAGTCCGATGGCCTTTTTCGAAGGCCGGAAGTGGAGGGCTTTGAGGGGACATGCGACTGCCTTCCGGCTCCGCCGGACTCGGAGAAGCCCTCAACGACAACACCTCAGGGTCGCTCGCCTTGCTAGACGGTACGGCAGGGGGAGGCGTTTCGCTCTCTATCATCTCCGGACGAAGATCCCCTGAAGATGAGCTCCGCTGAGAAGGGCTAAGATCCGAACTACAAGGTAAATTTTGGTCATCTTCATCAGAAATTGGGAAGGGATATCCTTTATTTTTAAAATAAACTCCCCTTTTTTACTTGCGGCTCGGTAGAGGGCTGATCCCCTTGGGGGCATAATGCGACCGAGGCATCTCTCGTCACGGGACCCTCTGGCGAAGATTTCTTCCCCCGCTTTGAGACCATGGTCTCCGGGTCTTCAAAGGCGGTCCTCTTCTTCCCTTGGCTGGAGGGATTCTTGATCCCCCCTCTCTTGACAGCCTCCTTCATGGAGGCGGTAGCTTCCTTGTTCCCCCCTTCGCTCTCTTCTGAAGGCGCAACCTCCAGCATCCTGGTTAACACGGGATCCGGCATGGTCTCAGGGAAGGGGGCCGGACACCTGATTAACTTTGCCTTCGCTATCCACTCCTATTCAAGGAACAACTCTTTTAAAGGGCAAAGTTCGTAATAAATACGGGATAGTGTGTTCGGATACAGTGCTACTTACTTGAGTATCCGGGCGATTGCAGCTCAGAACTGCGTCCTCTGTCAAGTCCGGACACATCACTTGTGATTGGAAGAGAAGCTTGTACATCTCCACGGGCGTCACGCCCATAAAATGTTGGATAGCTCGTGGTCCCTCCGGGTTAAATTCCCACAGGCGGAGGGGGCGACATTTGCAGGGCAGGATGCGACGAATCAGCATGACCTGCGCTACTACGACCAGAGTGATCTCCCTCTCTAGGAGGTCTCGGATGCGGCCCTGCAACAAGGGCACGTCCTTGGACGGCCCCCAGTCAAGTCCTTTATTAATCCATGACGCCAGGCGCGGTGGAGGACCCGACCGAAAAGTAGGTGGCGCCACCCATTTGGTGCCCCTGGGAACTGTGATATAAAACTACTCTTGTTGCCATAGGCCGAGCTCCTCTTGAAAAAAGCCCTCGGGCCACGGAGCATCAGCATTCTTGCTTATAACAGCCCCTCCGCACTCTGCCTGCTCCCCTTGATCATCTTCGGCTCCACCTTGAAGGTCTTGATCCACCATCCGAAGTGAGGGGTAACGCGGAGGAAGGCTTCACATACGACAATGAACGATGAGATGTGGAGGATGGACTCCGGATCCAAGTCATGAAATTCCAACCCATAATAAAAAATGAGCCCCCTCATGAAGGGGTCCATCGGGAAGCCTAGCCCCCAAAGAATGTGAGATGCGAACACTACGCTTTCGACGGGCTTGGGAGTGGGAATGACCTGCCCTTGGGCAGGTAGCCTATGCAAAATTTCGCCAGTTAGATACCTGGCATCTCTTAACTTTAGCACGTTTTCCTCCGTAACGGAGGAAGGCATCCACGGGCCTTGCAGGTTGGAGCCGGACATCATCGAAGGTCCGAAGCGCCTGAATCTGGAGCTTTGGGTGTTGGAACTCGAGGCGAGGGGCTGATTCGATTGAGATTGAAAGAAAGGAGCGGGGCCTTGGTCTCTTTATAAAGAGGTTGAATACCAAGAGCCTTCCCCGTGACCGTTCGGGACTCGCCCTCGATAGAGGGGGTGTGCCAACGGGCACAATGGGGTTACCCACTCCCGTATTGATGAGAATCCCGGAATCAGGGGGACACGATCTCTGCTTCATCAAGACGTGCCAACGAAACCGCCTCGCTAAACGCGCTAAGGTGGGACAGTAAAAACAATTCGGATAAAGGCTTGGCCGCGGTGTGATGTCACGCCATGGAATACGTCAGCAGATTGAATTTGTGTGAATATTATTCTCTCTACGACGGTATATGGAACTTATTTTGCAGAGACGGACACTATCCTTGTGTTCAAAATCTTCTATGAAGTATTCGGAGGAGGAACCCGCCTTGCAATGTCGAAGACAATATGCGCGCCGGACTCGTCGTCATTGAAGCCTGGTTCAGGGGCTACTGAGGGAGTCCTGGATTAGGGGGTGTCCGGATAGCCGGACTATCACCTTTGGCCGGACTCCTGGACTATGAAGATATAAGATTGAAGACTTCGTCCCGTGTCCGGATGGGACTTTACTTGGCGTGGAAGGCAAGATTGGCAATACGGATATGTAGATCTCCTACCATTGTAACCGACTCTGTGTAACCCTAACCCCCTTAGGTGCCTATATAAACCGGAGGGTTTTAGTCCGTAGGACGAACAACAATCATACCATAGGCTAGCTTCTAGGGTTTAGCCTCTCTGATCTCGTGGTATGTCTACTCTTGTACTACCCATATCATCAATATTAATCAAGCAGGAGTAGGGTTTTACCTCCATCGAGAGGGCTCGAACCTGGGTAAAAACATCGTGTCCCTTGTCTCTCGTTACCATCCGCCTAGATGCATAGTTCGGGACCCCCTACCCGAGATCTGCCGGTTTTGACACCGACAAGGGGAGATGTGCTCATCATCTACACAGCTACGTTGATTGTCCAGCCTTGTGTTGTCTTGCGAATCTTGTTGGGAGGATGGCGGAGTAGAATCTTTAGAGACCCCCTGTTTGAGTTGCTCCGAAGGACCACCATCATCCACTCCCGGACTAATTTCCTTCAGCTGTAATGATTTTGCATTGTGAAGTCAAACCGATAAGAAAAAGGAATAAAATTCGCTCTTCAGAACTCATTCATGCATGATACTGACGAACACTACTCGGATGAAAGGCAAACACATGATGCGAGGATGGAATATGTATGAAAAACAGGATGGTGTGACATATTCACACCTATGATGTGGCAACTAAGCAGAAGGCATTTCAACAAATTAGAAGCACTGCAAGCTAGACACCATATGAAAGATGCAACCAATATCACTCTGCCAAGTTAAAACTGTATGGCGTTTCAACAAATTAGAAGCAGTATATGCTAGAAATCATATGCAAGACACAACCAATATCACAGTGGCGACTTAAAGGTGCCTTATCATAAGTGACTGATGTGGGATATGCAAGAATAGTAGTCCAATGTAGAAACAGAACACATGTCATATTCGCAGGCATTATGTGTAAAGTAAGCAGATGCAATTCAACAAAGTTAGAAGCAATACAATCTAGACATCATACGCAACATGCAACCACATATAATAGTGCCAAGTTAGAGCAAGCACGTGTGATGGTGGAGTAGGGGAGATGTGCTCATCATCTACACAACTACGTTGACTGTCTAGCCTTGCGTTGTCTTGCGAATCTTGTTGGGCGGATGACGGAGTAGAATCTGTAGAGAACCTCCGTTTTAGTTGCTCGGAAGGACCACCATCATCCAATGCCTTGCCAATTTCCTTCAGCTTTATTGATTTTGCATTGTGAGGTCATACCGACAAGAAAAAGGAATATCATTCGCTCTTCAGAACTCATTCATGCATGATACTGACGAACACTACTCTGATGAAAGGCAAAGTCATGATATGAGGATGGAATATGTACGAAAAAATGGATGGCTTGACATATTCACACCTATGATGTGGTAACTAAGCAGAAGGCACTTCAACAAATTGGAAACACCGCAAGACACCATATGGAAGGTGCAACCAATATCACCCTGCCAAGTTAAAACTGTCTCGTCATAGGTGGCGTTCATCAAACTAGAAAGCAATACATGCTAGAAATCATATTCAAGATGCAAACCAATATCACAGTGCCAACTTAAAGGTGTCCCATCATAAGTGACTGATGCAGGATACACAAGAAGAGTGGTTTCATGTAAGAACATGGTGTGATAGACAGATATAGTATGTACCAAAAACAGGAAAGCGTGTCATATTCACATGTATCATGTGTAAGCTAAGCAGATGCAGTTTACACTAATTAGGAGCAATACAATCTAGACACCATATGCAACATGCAACCAGATATCACACTGCCAAGTTAGAGCAAGCACCTTGGATGGTGGAGTAGGGGAGCGGAGACTTGGACCATATAATGCACTATCGGTACAAGGAGAATCGGTACAGATGCGCCGTTTACGTTGCTGCAGAGGACCACCATCAATGCCTTCCTTACTCTTTTCCTTCCTCTTTCTTGATTTTGCCTTGTCAAGTCAAACCCACAAGAAAAAGGAATAAAATTTGCTCTTCAGAACTTATTGATGCATGATACCGACGAACACTACTTTCATGTAAGGCAGCCGCATGATAGGAGGATGGAATATGTATGAAAAACAGGACGGCGTGACATATTGACATGTATGATGTATAAAGTGTAAACTAAGCACAAGGTGCTTCAACTTGTTAGAATCGATGCAAGCTAGAAACCATATGAAAGATGAAACCAATATCACTCTGCCAAATTAAAAGGGTGCCCTAACAAATGTATTTGACCAAATTAGAAGCAATACATGGCAACAGGCTAGAAATAATATGCAATATGCAACGAATAAAGGTGACTCATCGGAAGTGATTGATGCAGGATACAGAAGAGAGGTAGTTTCATGTAAGAACAGGGTTAACACATAGATGTAGTGTGTACCAAAAATAGGAAGGCATGTCATATTCAAAGGTATAGTGTGTAAACTAAGCAGATGCAATTTACCCTAATTAGAAGCATTACAAGCGAGACACCGTATGCAACATGCAACCACATATCACACTGCGAAGTTGGAGCAAGCACCTGTGATGGTGGTGTAGGGGAAGTGTTGTCTTCAGGTATAGAGCAACGTTCAATATCTTCATTTAGGCTTGCTGTTTCTTGAGAATCATGTGGAGAGGATGAAATTGCATTCTTTATAAGAGTTTTGCGTCTCATATTAACCCATGCGCGTGACTGTCTCGTCATAAGCGATAGACGCAGGATACACAAGAATAGTAGTTTGATGTAAGAACATGGTGTGATAGGCAGATGTAATATGTACCAAAAACAGGAAGGCATGTCATATTCACATGTATAATGTGTAAGCTAAGGAGATGCAATTTAACAAATTAGGAGCATTGATGAGGGATACACAAGAAAAGTAGTTTGATGTAAGAACATGGTTAATAGAAAGACGTAGTATGTACCAAAAACAGGAAGGCATGTCATATTCACAGGTATAATATGTTAACTAAGCAGATGCAATTTACCCTAATTAGAAGAATTACAAGGTAGACACCATATGCAACATGCAACCACATATCACACTGCCATGTAAGAGCAAGCACCTGCGATGGTGGTGTGGGGGAATTGAGGTGATCAACTAGAGAGCTACGTTGACTATCTTCATTTAGCCTTGTTGTTTCTTGAGAATCATGTGGGGAGGATAACACTTCACTCTTTAAACGAGTAGGGCGTCTCACAGTAACCCACCCGGGTGACTGTCTCATCATAAGTGATTGGCGAGGGATACAAAAGAGCATTAGTTTGATGTACGAACATGGTTAATAGACATATGTAGTATGTATCAAAAACAGGAAGGCATGTCATTATCAAAGGTATAATGTGTAAAGTAAGCAGATGCAATTTAACCAAATTGGAAGCAATACAAGCTAGACACCATATGCAACATGCAACCACATTTGACAGCACGAAGTTAAAGCAAGCACCTGGGATGGTTGTGTGTGGCAATTGAGATCATCAACTGCAGAGCTACGTTTACTGTCTCCAACTGCTGACACTGCACCCATTAGAGCACTGAAACGCTTAGTGCTTATCTTCGAATTACACTGGAGCGACTTCTGTCTTTTCTTTTCTGCATTCATCAACACTGCGTCAGAGTCTGAAATACCCATGCATAAAAAACAATAGTGTGAGTATGGGTGAAGTGTGTGCACAATTAGTACAGTCTAAAGGTAGCAGATAGCAGGTCGGTGAGAAATAAATGACGGGAGACATATGATAGCTCTACAACATGCATGGCACACTCAATTACTATAGGATTTTACGAAAATAACAGTTAACTGAAAGCAAAGAGGTCAGTCCATTTTTTTCTGCACCGTCCGATGTACAAAGAACGGGCAGATCGCCTTCATCTACCTCCAGCCAGTCAGTGTTGACGATCTTCCTCGAAACGCCAGCGACCATCGGCCCAGTATTCCTCCCCTGCCTGCGCCCTCCCCTCGACCTCACCGCACCGCTGTGCTTGGCACCGCCCCCCGGCCATCCATTCAAGCCCCGCCGACCTCCAGATCGGGCGCAAGCAGCTCCTGCGCCCACACCCCTATGATAGACACCGATGCGCCGCTTCCCCGGGGAACAGGCGGACTAGGTGCTCCGCGCGCCTAAGCGGGTGCTGCTTCTTTTAATTGCGGTTCGACTGACCCTGAATTGAAATCCAGGTGGGCTACTGACCTCTAGCATAGGTGAAATAGTAAAAGGGAGGAAACCTTGTGCATTTAGTATCACGAAGAAGATGCAGTAAGAAGCGCTCAACTAGTTTCTTTTGTGGGATGAATACGATGTGAGCGGAGATGTAAGATTTGCATGAATAAGGGAAGAGGAGTACCTCTTTCTGCTGGCAGTGGTGTGTCTTCCTTCTGTTTTTCCAACGATCTTGTTGTTCGCCGGAAACCAGAAGTTGTGGAGGACGGTGTAGCCTTGGATGAACCCATGGCCAAGTTGTTGAGTGTGGTGCGGTGGCCGTCTGTCAGCGGTGGGGAAGCAGATCCGAGGCGGCAAACGATGGCGTAGCGGGAACAGCTCCGGTGCGGTGGACGGTTGCGACAGTGGAGCTGCAGCAGTGAGGCGCAGGACGGTGTGGTCAGAGTGGTTCTGGTACGACGCACGTTGGCGTAGGCATCGTGGAGGCAGCTCTGCCTCGGCTTCAGCTGCTAAGTCCTTGAGGGCGTTGTGGTTGTGGTTGCGTTGGACGACGACGCCGGGGTACCGGCTCCGGCGTGATGGAGGAGGGCGGTGGTGGATTGGTCGTTATGGGGTGGCGGACGGAGGAGGCTGGGGTTTCGCGGCTGGTGGAGAGGGTGTTTTCGCGCCCACGGAGTATGAATGGGGAAACGGAGGGAGGCGGGGAACTAAGGGGGAACAATGTTTCAGTTTGAGACGCGCTTGTTTGAAATTTGGGGAAAGTTACAAACTTTGCCCCCATCTAAAATTTCGGACATATTGCGGGTTGGGGGTAGGACAGTCATATCAGGTGTCCCAAATGTGGGCGGGATAGGTTTCGGCCGAGCGCATGGGTGTTTAGGCGCCCACGGCATATGAATGCTTCTCAGAGGCGGTTGACACTGGCGTCTTGGTGAAGTTACAAACCTACCCCGGTTTAGACCTTTGGACATCAGGTCGATAGGCCACACAGGCCAGAGTTAGGACAGTAATTTCCTACCACCAAAACATTAGTCTCGCGCGGTTTCAGGTGACCAGAGGCCTATTTGGCGCTTCGTTCAATATTTGGGAGCAGAAGCATTAACGTTTTTGGTTCTCTTGAATTGAACTTTCAGGATTTGTCAAACTTCACAAATCTTTACTCTTGAAAATCCTAAAGCTACGATTATTTAGGAATGGAGGGGGTACATTTTAATGTACATTGTACACGAGTATATATTAAAAAATATGCAACTTACCTCAGTTCATGCATGGTTCCAAGTATAATCTCCTTGGTTGCAAAAAAAAAGTTAGATATGCGTATGAATATATATAGCATGTTCAAACTAAGAACAAAGATTGATGCCCCCTTTTACATCTGATTTAAAAATGCCATTATCTTGGGTTCAAATAGATGAATGCACTTCCTATGAATTCGAATCTTCGAAACCCCCTTTATGTTGAATTCGACATGTATTTTATTTCGTAGCTAGCAATTTAGAATGTATCCATGCAAGTGACAAATGTATAAAGTGCTTCACACTAACAACATGGAGTGCACTAATTAATGTTTATATATGAATTGCAAAATCATCCATTGCCTGTATTTCAAACCGCTCTCAGTCTATGGATCGATAATATGAAATAAACACATGCACATGCTAGAATTCAATAGAGTATGGGTGTCGGTGTCAAAACCG
The DNA here is from genome assembly GCF_018294505.1 of Triticum aestivum. Taxonomy (NCBI): domain Eukaryota; kingdom Viridiplantae; phylum Streptophyta; class Magnoliopsida; order Poales; family Poaceae; genus Triticum; species Triticum aestivum. The sequence continues at coordinate 519,336,650 of NC_057801.1, forward strand.
GCGGACCTCGGGTAGGGTGTCCCGATATGTGCATCTTAGGCTGATGGTAACAGGAAGCAAGGGACACAATGTTTACCCAGGTTCGGGCCCTCTCGATGGAGGTAAAACCCTACTTCCTGCTTGATTAATATTAAAGATATGAGTAGTACAAGAGTAGATCTACCACGAGAACGTAGAGGCTAAACCCTAGGAGCTAGCCTATGATGGTATGATTGTAAATGTGATCGGCCTTCTAAGGACCATCCTCTCCAGTTTATATAGACATCGGAGATGGCTAGGGTTTACATGGAGTCGGTTACAAGGAAGGAAATATAATATCCGGATCGCCAAGCTTGTCTTCCACGCAAAGGAGAGTCCCATCCGGACACGGGCCGAAGTCTTGAGTCTTGTATCTTCACGCTTCAAGAGTCTGGATGATGTATATAGTCCGGTTGTCCGGATACCCCCTAATCGAGGACTCCCTCAATGGGTGTCTGATAGACCGATTTTCGTCCATACGCAAATTTGCAAAATTCATGATCTCATCCAAATATAATAATGCCATTTATATTTTAATTTAATGCGTAGAACCGCCTTTTACATGTAGATGCACTATGCCTTGCCCCGTTCTCACAAACGTGTTATATATCTCTCTATCTAACGCATAAGTGCACACACTTTATATGCATCGGCATTTCTCTTTCACACATGCTCACAATCTCTCTCAGGGTGTCGGGGTGTCTCACGCACATGCTCTCTCTGTTTCTCTCTCTCTCTCTCTCTCTCTCTCTCTCCGACTACTATGTACCACTCTTTTCACTAATCTCAGTTGGAAAACACTATTTCTCTCACATGCATATATACACATGCACGGTCTCTACTAGCCCTCTATACGCACATATATGTGCCTACGTGTCTCCCGCATGCACATTATCTTTAGGCCTCTCTCGCACACATTGCCCCCCCCCCCGACACACCTCTCTAATAGTAATTGGCAGATATGATTTCATCATATCATTCGGTAGGATATCCCTGGCTGTTAGGGTGGATGGTAATATGAGGCAAAGTTTTACCCTAGTTCGGATCGGACCCTTGCAGTTGAAGAAAGAGCCTACTCCTGGTACTGTATATTAGTGATAGGGGTGTGTACAAAGTACACGTGAATACCAGACATTGTGCGTGTGTGTATACTATCGACGAACTAGCACCCAAGCTTGTATAACATACTAAGGGCCTAGGGTTACAAATCATATAGAGTCGGCTTATCACCAGTGGGGATAGAGTCCTCCGTGACTCTGGTAGCTTCGTGTTGTACGCCGAGTCCTCCACATGGGTCTCCGTATAACACGTCTGGGTCCAACCTATATGTGGCGCGGGATGGAACTGACCCATGAGTCTTCATGTTGACCCACCACAACTAGAAATGATGTGCCCACCACACCACACATGCAATCGGCCACTAAGAAAATAAGCATATACAATAGTACAACGATATCTAGCTCACGATACGTCTCCAAATTTATTTGATGACACTGACGGACTTTGCATTTGATGCGTGCTCCGTATTTTGTTGACGACACTTACGGTCATTGTATTTGAAGCGAAAGCACGATATGGTCACTGGACTTCAGAATAAGCTCATCACGGTCACCACATACATTTTGTCGTGCTAACCAACATGTGGTTGGATGGTTAGAGGATAGTGGTTTCTCGAGCCCACCAAGGTTAAAGTCCCGGTGCTCGCATTTATCTTGTGTTAATTTTAGTATTTTCTGGCGATGTAGTGGGAGGAGACGTTCCATTCGACTACGATGCACCTATGGTGATTTCATAAAATCTCAAGATCATATATGCTGGCCTACTCTCTCGAAGGTGCTCATAGGGGTAGGGGTCGCGTGTGTGCGCTTATAGCGGTGAGTGCTTGCGCGTATATATGAGCCCTTGCGTCTGTACCATGTTAAACAAATACATGTCATGATTATACTATCACTGGCTCACCCGTATAACTCCGTATTTTCTTGATGACACAATCAATTGACCAGTCAAACGGCACAACTAGTGTTGCACCATCGGGGCACGTAACCGTGGGGCCCACCTGTCAGCTCGTATATGAAAGAAAGAAATGGTAGTTTAAGTCTGTACTGTGTTAATAAAATAGGAGTACATTTTAGGGTAATCATACGGTCACTGGCTCACCATACAGCTCTGTAATTTGTTGATAACACGATCAATTGACCAGTCAAACGGTCCACATTCAGCAGCGCACATTACCACTGCCAGCAAGCACTCACCGCTATCAATGGTAATAAACTCACCAGCGTATATGAAGGACAAAATGGTAATAAACTATGGTCGGTGGGTATTCGAAGTCGTGAGACCTCTGGTTGGCAGTCACCGGCGGTTGGGGGCGTTCATTGGGCGGTGGGGTGGGGATCCCCGGAGAAAAAGCTCGGCGCGAGGGGGAGGGGGGCTAGAGGGATGGCCGATGCGGTGGCGGACCGGCGATGGGGAGTGGTTTCGGGGAGGGCAGGCCGGCCGCAGGCGGCGGGGGCGGGCGGTTCGGCCGGTGGTGGCTGGCGGCTCAGGGGGTGGAGTTTGATGATAAACTGGAGGCCCTTGATTTCGTATCCAACGGCTGGAAAATCTAATGACCAGAGATGAAAAAGTCAGTTGACTGATGTGTAGCCTCACCCCACACGTACACATGCACGCACGCAAGACACGCACGCATGTAGGCATGCAAAACTGACATGTACACATAACATACACACGCACGCATGCTGGTGTGCAACACTGACACATACACATGCACTCACGAACACACGCACATACGCACCCATGCATGCAACACTAAAACGCACCCTTGCACGCACGCAACACTCGCACGCCTGCATGCACACAGCACACGACGCAAGACACACGCTCAACCTATATGTGCATGCACCCTTTGTTAAGGACATGGATTGTTACGGGTATTAATCAATCTTATCTGTGATAAGCAGAACATTGATGTTTGCATCGGTCTTTATGAATCACAACGCATTGAATGGGCTATCAACATAGTAGGCTTAACTACATGAAAAAGATGACGTGACACTCAATGAACAATCATCGGTTTATGAAATGCCCGCTTCTGATCGCCCTGGCCCACCAAAGGTTCCTCTGCTGTGCACTGCCTGCGTTGGGTCACTGACATGCAGGCCATGCACCCAAAGAGCCCACATGTCAGTGGAAGAATGGCGCGGTGTCCTAGGTCAGAGTCGAGGGTGCCACTCGCGGCACGGCCGGCTGAACACGCCTCCATGCCGCATTCAAACGCCTCCATGAAACCCGCCCATGTGGAAGCCGAGAAACCCACTCTGGACACACGTCCGTTCATGACCGGGCCGGCGTTAAACGCAACGCCGGCCGAGCTCCTCCCGTCCGCTGTCTATTTAATCTCCTGTTTAAACGAGGCCAAACGCCGGCCAAGAATCGCACACCTCCGCCGCTCCCCTATCTCCTCCACCATTTTGTCCACTCTTACAATGGCTTACGAAGAGTAGTAATTCCGCATCCAAGCCGGCTGGGTAGCCCGCCGGATACGAGCTATGCAGCTCGTTGATCCACCTCCCTCCCCTCGCCCAACGGAGCCAATTGCCGCCCCAAGCCGGCGCGCGGTTCAGCAACTCGCCGCTCCAGACCAGCTCGACGAGGAGCAGCGCACGGGCGTCGTTGCTGCCGTCCATGCTGCCGCCTCGTACCGCGTCTCCCATTTCTATGGCCGAGACTCCCATGCCGGCGGCTGCGCCATGCAAGCAACGATAGAAGCCGGGTGCGCGGAGAGCGACGAGTCGGTGGCCAGCGCCTCCTTGTCCGCCGCCATCATCGAGGAGAAGTAGAACACGGGAGGCCGCCGCCGCTTGGGTCCCATGAAGGCCACCGCGGAGGTGATGCCGGCGTACACAGCAGGTGTCTTGCTGGATCCTTTTGTTGCAAGGACCTTCATTGACCCCGCATGGGATCCAGGGAAGAGGGGGATGTTAGGATGAACTCGAGCCGGTGCCGGACATGGCGAAGTAGTGACCGGTGATGAACTCCAACCAGTGCCGGCCACCATCATCTTCGGCACAAGCCAATGATATCAGTTGGGCAGTGGGGAAGCAAGCCATCCTTTGCGCTGAAGCATATACCTCTAGGGCTCCCGGCAGTCCGGTGATCGTGCTGCCGGACATGAGGAACACAAATCGATCGGCGGGCGAATATTTAGGCCAGGTATTATATACCTATGTTGTCCAGAACTAGCACCGCGTAGTTCATTTGAATGTAATGAAATCCGTCATGTTTGTGTGAAAATCCAGTATTTTATATGATTTCCGTCGTTGTTTATATGAAATATCAGTTTGTCTAGGTGTTTGCGTGAATTTCGTCCGGTTGGTTGAGTTGCTGTCATAATGTGTGCGGCTACGGTTGGATGGCATAATTTGCGGGTCGCCGGTCGGTCTGCGGGCGGCTCGGGCGGCATTGTGGGACAAAAAAACACAGCTTGTGCGAGCTCGTCCCCTGTGTGTGCGCTGGAGGATGCATGACAGCATGAGCACCCGAGCCATTCCTTGTTCATCGGTGGCAAAGGCACCGGTGGACAAAAGGGTCGCCAATATTTTGGCTACCCCGGGCAAGATCCAAACAGCCCCTCCCAACAGATTCAAATCCCTTGTTCACCGTGGAATTTTGCCATGTGTTGTTTTCATGGACTAGCAAGATGCTCGTGCATTGCACGGAACATCAAGATGCATTTTTTTAAAAACTCCCGCATGCATGCAAGGGATAATTAATGTCCTCCTTTGCTAGTACCATAAGGCAAACAACATTAATATTGCATCAATTAGTGTTAGTGGCCTTGTATATCTGCAAATTGTAATTTTGATAGCGGCCCCTTGTATATAAAAATGGAGGGAGAAATATGAGAGATAAGGTGAGGAGGAGTGGGGCGTGGTGCCGTGGTGGTGACTGGTGGTCGGACTGGACGGAGGCATGGGGATGGACGGCGCATTATGTCTAGGTTTGTATCTCTCTCACACACACCCACGTGGGTGGGGGACGTGCATGAAGAGAAGAGGTGCATGCACGGCGCACATACTCCCGTCTCTTTCCCAACCACACCCGCGCGGGTACACGAGGGAGCTCATTTTTGTATGAAAAAGGCAGCCCACGTGGTAATTTGGCACGTGTACTGGTTGTCCACTTGGTGAAGGGAGGATCGTCTACCACGGGTGAACAAACAAATTGCGACTTGACGCGTTATGTTAAATTAAAAAAAGAGGCAAAACATGTGGGGCCTACCTTAGAGGCAAGGCTCTATACACTGGAGTACTTTTGATGTGTCCCGTCAACTCGTAGAACGAGGAGAAACTTGCTTAGTATGCCGTCTCCCCCGCCCACGGGCGCGGTGGCTCGCAGGATGAGGTGAAGCTTACTACTACTGTACGCCTTTACGCCCGCTCCCTCGCCCACGCGCGCGGTGGCTCGCAGCACGAGGAGAAAATTTTACTACTCCCTTCGTTTACTCCTCATCCCTACTACAGGAGTACTTTGGTTAGTACTCCCTCCATTTACTTATACAAGGCCACTATAAAAAAATACATTTTGCATCTATACAAGGCCACAAATAGTAATCGAGCCTTTCCAGTTTATGGCTCACTTTCAAAATCTCTCCAACCAAGGTAGACGGTGAGTGGTCGAATTAATTTCGTAGTTTGCACAGTATGCTCGTTTTTCTCAATAAGTTATGTTTACCGAGGCATTAATTAGAATGAATGCATGAATGACCACTAAATTTCCATGAACTTGTACATGCATTGGTTAGTTTCCTCTTGACACTGCTTGCGTCGGGTGATCTAACGCACCTCGAAATCCAACATGTAATGGTACTACTACTAGTATAGTAGAATTGAGACTTATCAAACAGAAAAACAAATGTTTTTTAGATGAGCCCTATAAACCCTAGTGGGTACGTACTCCGTAAAAACAGATTTTTCCAAAACTAAGTCGCTCCTTTCATGAATTCTGTAGTATACTCCTCCGTCGACGCTCCCTTTCATGAATTGTGTACTTCCTGTCGCCGACATGTGGGACATATAGCAACCGAGTCGACGTGTCAAGCACCAAATAACAGTGCAGAACAGTAGGGGGACACACCCCACTCGTACCGGCCCAGTAGTAGTAATGAGCAATGAGACGTCAAATCACAATGCCGCACCTTCCCAGACGGACGAAGCAACCATTATTTCACACTTCGGTTCGACATCATCTCAAACCACGTACTAGTATTGCTTCTGGCTCAAGAGGGACACGCGCATCGCCTTGGTACATCACGACACGTGGGACCGCATATGACAGGCCATGCTCCCCCGCTGATCACTCGGTAAAATCACCTCATTTTTACTATACTTCCTATGGGTCGGTTTACTACATGGCATGCACGTCGTTCTAGGTTGAGAATTTAACTGGCTATATATATATGTGATGAACAGTACGCTAGCCTTCTAAATAATGTATACTTTTGTACAGTAGTGCGCCACTATCGATGGATTGCGCCATGGAGCAAAAATTGAAATTAAAAAAAAGGTGGTACATATAGAGAGCGCTCGTCGCCAAATTATGCATATAGTACTATTAAAAAAGCTAGTACATGCTCAATTGGGGTGCTAAATTCTACTAAAGAAATACTAGTACTAGTATGTACATACTGAAGAGTTAAAGTAACGAGAAGAAACATAACATAGTTCTGTTGGGGGCTCAGCACAACACACCCCTCAAATTAAACTAAGCACACCTGAAATTAAACTATGCAACTAATCCGGTAGACACTGCATTAGAAGTTTAGAACCACCATGAGCAACGACATTCCCACCTTACTCGAAGTCCTCGTCCACGTCCTCGACTTCGTCCTTGTCCCTCTTCCTCTTGGCTGATACTTCTTTGCTTGAACCGCCAACTTGGCTATTGCTCTTCATCCAACCCTAGTAGATATTGAAACAAAGGTAGCCATCCATTGCAGCGTACTGGATGTGGTCTATATCTAGTACATTCCGCTGCCATGCATGACGATGAAACGTGTATGGAGGTTTCTCTAGTTTACCGTACAAAGGATGAACCATGGCTCCTGCCAGGGTCAGCATTGAAGGCTGATGAGAGGGCACCAGCCGATTCTTCTGGAGGTCGAAGGGGTTGCCTACAACAAGGCCTATCTGACGCGGGACTTCTTTGTCATTCTTAAAGTCTACAGTAACGAATTTGACTGTTTTGTCCTCGAGGAAGTTCTTAAAATCCTGGCACTCAACGTCGGCATGGCATATGTGGTAGACCAAGCAAACGTTATGTACGCAAACCTGGATCACGGCGGGCTTCTTCCTCTCTTAGTCATTTAGATCCTTCTCTCGTCCCACGACTGTGGTGTACACAACATCTAGCCTAGCGGCCCACTCATCATGTGGGTTTGCGAACATGCGTCTGAAGCGAGAAAGGCATCCTTTCACTGTCACGGAGGTATGGGTGTAGATGACGTCGAACTCATCGCCGGTGATGGTTCTAACCTTGTACTCACAGCCGATCGGGGAGATTTGGGACGCCATGGATTTGGGAGGAGGGTTAGGATTAGTGGAACCACCGTAATGTGAATGGATGGGACAACTAGGAGCGAACCACCGTAGTATTAAAGGACGTGCGGGGACCAGTAGGAGCGAACTGCCAGCGTGCGAACGGCAGGGTAGTGGCTTTCCATTCTCCCATGATACGGGCTTCCGAGAGCCCTTGGATCTGAGATTGAACGGTTGCATGGCGTGATTCTAGACCTATGGGTGAATATCCTAAGGGTTATTCTTAAAATTTTCAGCAACTTAGCATGCGACCGTTTGATCTCAGATCCAAGGGCTGCCAGCAGCCCATATCATGGTCGCACCTACCACGATCGTCGCGTCGCTCGCGCGGTCGCGCCCTTGGAGATTTAACACGGTGTGTTAGGCTATCTGATGTTGGCTTGTCATACATAGTCATCACTTAGTCACTCATACTACAACAAGGTTGGCTATAAGTGTATGTTTTTACTCATCTCTATCTCTTTCTTCGTACACCCTCTGTCCCATAATATAAGAACATTTTTGACACTACTGTAGTGTCAAAAACGTTATTATAATGGGACACAAGGAGTACTAGTATTTATTGCATTTGCCAAGGAGTGACCTCTTCCAATGAAATGGTGTTGCTAGGTTTGCTTCATTTAATTAGCTATAGACTCATAATTGTCTTTTCACCTAGGTACACGTGCTTAGCACCGTTTCTTCCTTGGGTCACCAAACTAGTCTCTCTCTTCTTGATTAACTTGCCACATCAGACTTTATGCCTATGTGGCAAGCTTAAGCACCTGTAGGAGCAAGTAAGTACAATAGTGCGCTTTACATGGCATTTTTGCATATGTGGAGGAAAGAGAGGTAAGGAAAAAGTGGAGAAGTGGGCTCTCATGCAAGAGCCAGCCTCTACTACTACATGGTGGAGCATTGGGAGATGCACCTATATGGAGGTGGTCAGGAATCGGGAGACTCACGCCGGTCGTAGCGCCGCAGTTAAAATGATAATGGCAAGTCAAATCACGAGGCCCCACCTGTCCAGCAGTAACTCGTTGTCAAATCACATAGCCCTATGTTTGCAGCAGCCTACTCCCTCGTCTTCTCGCGTCTCTGTCGAACCGACTAGGCGGAACTGCCCCGCCTACCGTGCAGGAAAAGCCCTGCCCTCGACTTTTAAATACAACTACTCCCTCCGTCTAGGTGAGTAAGTCATCTTATGAAAACCAAATAATCCCAAAATACTAAGGCGCAGTGCATTAACTTCTACCTTGTTTCTTGTTTCTTTACATATCAACCAATAAGAATCCAATGATATACTTTTTGTGACATAGTAACTCATATTTAGTTAGTCAAATGGATGATCTAGAACTACATGCAGGCCCTATAAACCGAGACGCCTACAAATAAAAAAACGAGACGGAGAGGGTAGTTCAGCACGTATCTTGTTAGATCAATATAGTCGGGATTCACCAAGGAGAAAAACCAAGTGGTAGGCTGCTCCTGTCGTGTTGGCGTAGCAACTCAAGCAGGGTCAGTCCTCACACGAAATGGCGACACACTTAACAGGACCCCTTTGGCAGACATGTGGCTCATCCACCGTCTTGTTCCACGTGCGATGCACCAAATTATAGTTCAGAGCAGCGGTTGGAATTGGAGGCACCCCGGTCGTAGCGCCACAGTAGTAGAAAATGAGCGATGATGGGTCAAATCACAAAGCCCCACCTTTCCCGCATTAAGCTGGACGGACGAAGCAACCATCATTTCACTCTAGCGCGCAAGAGCATAAAGAAAAGAGAAAACAATGATGCGTGCGGCAGCTACCTAGGGCACCCTAGGGTAGGGGTCTCCACTACAGATCCTTTTTTTTGAAAGCGCCTCCACTACAAATTGGCTTCTCCCTCGTCCTCTTGAAGAAAACCAATGATGAGTGCGGCGGTAGGGTTTGTAGGAGTACTATGGCATGCGGGACCACGTCGTAGTAAATGGGTTCGAGTCGACGCCTTAAATATATGTGGGCCGCTTGGTTTTACGGGAACGAGGCAGCATTTTGGGTTCGGGGACCAGTGGAGATATAGCACGTACAAAAAAATGTGGACGTAGGTTCGACCGAAAGGCAATGATGCATGGGCCCTGCATTTTGATATACCCAGGGCCGCGTGAAATTTGCTACTCTACTCAAAACTAGTAAGGTACATATGTATTAAACGCATGAGATTTCGAAACCAAATTATGAATAAATACACACTATAGCATGTAAAGCTTTGAGTCATATATGCATGATGTAGATGTTCGTTTAGTTCTTATAGTTCATCTCATTCAAAATCAATTAGTTTCATAAAAATGTTAAGATTCATGGGGTTGTGCATTGTAAATCATAAAGTAAAAAACAAATAATGGCAATTCATTTAGAAAAAAATAATCAATTATGATACAGAAGATTCTAGAACAAAGGAGAAGTGCTTGTGTTTTGAGGTTTGTGCATTATGCTTAAGTTCAACCATGGAGTCTTCTAAATTGTACATGTGGCAGATCTGGTGGAATGTTGATGATATCCAACGACCAGTAGTGCTCGGATTTGCCCATCTCTGCACTGTCGGGTTAGCTTCATCCAAGGACCATCTTTCAAAGTTATTAGCAGACTACATAGTTCTTGTGCCATAGTTGCATGTTTTGGAAAAAAGCTACTAGTGAGTTGTACTATCTATTTAGGAATAGAAGATGTATACATGGAAGTTGTAGGGAAAGAGATGACATGGAGGATCTCAATTCCTATGAGTAGGGATTGGAAAAGAGATGTCATTTGGTTCACATCATAGGAACTTTTCTATTGAATCTAGAGATGACATGTATCTCAATTCCTACGAGGAGGGATTAGTAAAGAGATGTAATTTGGTTCATATCATAGGAACTTTTCTATTGAATATACGCTAATGTTTATTTTCCTTTGAAATTAAGGGAGTATAGGAATCCATTCATATGAACCAAGTGGCTCTAAAGCTATAGAAATGATATCATGTTTATTTCCTTTGAAATGTAGAGTATATGAATCTATTCCTATGAACCAATTGGCTCTAAAGGAAAAAATCCTATAAAAATCATATCATATAGAGTTCCTATGATATTCCTCGACACTAAAGGATGGTTGAAATTGTTGTGGGTGATACGATGGTCTTTCTTTGTAGACTCCTCACCCATCTTATAGTTACCTCTCGAAGATGAATGAAATGATATATACAGGGTATTCTACATGTGCAATTTGGTACACGAAAAATCGGTAAAAGTTTGCGAGGTTCTAATTTTCAATAAAGCTATATGCACTGCATTTTGGAACGGAGGGACCATATGGCAGTTGCTAACACTCACGTGGAAGATTTGTGAGGAGGAGTGGCTGTTCTGTTAAATGACATGGCAAAACTGCCACTGTCGGATGCCGATCTAACGGTTCTTACGGTGTTCATCAGGAAAAGGCTTGTGGTGAACCTTTGTCGGATAATGATTTACGGACGCATGCATTGCATTGATACGCGCCCCCCTCTCTCTCACGCACACGCACCCTCATGAGTCACAACTCTCCTGAGTCCTCTCACAGACTCGCACGTGGCACCCATCGTCTATCTGCAGGTAGTCATCACGCACATATGTGCTCTTCACACCCTACCCTCAGAACTTCCAAAAAACAAAAGATGGCACGCACATTTTATTTTAGCTCACACGTCACACACTTATATTATTACTCTTGCGGCGAACATTATTTGGGCATAGTATATATTGTACTCTCACGAAGAGAAGCGATGCACGCACGCACTAGTTCTCTCACACCCACTCGCGGGTACATGTAGGAGCGCATTTTTTTGAAGCCGGTACAACAAAATCACTCCACTATATATAAAAGCAGGAGCCTTAGCGCTTGCTTTACTAGGGTTCCTCTCGTTCACTCTCTCGTGCTCTCCAGATCTAAGTAAGACATAGGTGGTCACACTCTCTCTCTCTCTCTCAGCTCACAACTGGTCACAAATCCGACCGGAGAACCTCGACCGGGGCAGGGGTGTAGGTGCATCGTTCAATCTGTCGTCGGCGGCGAGGGAGGAGACCAACGGCTGCCCGCGCGTCCCGATCGGCGGCCGTGTCGTTCTCTCCGAGAGCACCGGCTCGGGAGGGCCTCCGACCCCTTCTTCCTCCCTGCGGTATAGTGGCCAAGATGCGGCCTCCCGACGCTATCTTTGCCACATGCCGACGACCCACAGGTATATATTCCTTCGAAACCTGCCTTGCTCTACTGCCCCAGCTCTTCCCCCTTCGTGTGGATCATTTTCTACTTCCGTCCACTGTTCAAAAGCCACCTAGACTTCTACTATTATTAGAAGTAAAGCTAGTTCATACAGTCAACTCAAAGTGTTGGTTCAAACAGGGAAGAAAGTGGGAAAGCTATAGCATGAATCTAGGACTTGGTTCTAAGAGGAAACGGGGGAAAGTAGTAATATATGTCACTGTTTAAATAACCGTATTTCGTATTTGCGCAAACAGGGATGTCTGTCTCCATATCGTTTCGAGATGTCTGTCTCCGTATCGTTTTTATCCGCGCAATCAAAAGCACACACCTTAGTTTTAGTGCAACTGCGCAAAATGAGATGGCTCTCCCTCGTTGTCGTCGTCTAACCTCCCGTCTTCAAGGTATCCCTACATTGGTAGTAACTAAGGTAGAATGACCAACGCAATCTAAAAGAAGCTGATTCGTATGTTTTACTTCCTGATTGCAGTGCAGGGACGAGCGAAAACAACTGCATCCTAGTCCGGAATGTACTTTCTACTAGTTCATCCATGGACCGAGGACTATCTGGCACGGCTGCACGGCGGTTTTTTGGACAGGTGCACGGACAAGAGGCATTGTGGTCTGATTATTTCTGCAAATAGCGGTGCTTAAATTTAGTGGAATGCACAAGAATTTCACCTGGTCAGTACATTGCATGGTTCAGTTCAGCATTCCAGCTGAGACCACAATTATAATTGGTTATTCTGGAATGAGAGAACCTAACCTTGGATAGTGGCAACAAGAAAAAACCAGAGTGAACTCCAGGAAATTTAAGCCTGCCGGGAGGCCCTTTGCTCAGAGAAGCCTTGCTTGTTTTTTCCTCATTTATAAACCTTCTCACAACTTTGTCTTTTGCTGTGAACTAGTATATGTTTGTTATGTTCTATGAATCATTGAGATGTATAAAACTGCTTAACTTATGCTTTTCAAGATTTTTATGAAGATGAGTTTAATGTGAGTGTTTCACATGAGCGCTGGACTAGAGTTGAACGTTTGGAATTTATTACATTGTGGCCTCAATTAACTGCATGAACCACTGTAACAAGATACATAGTTGCTTATATGTCAGACAGCAGATTGTTGATTGTTAGCTGGTCGATAGCCTAGTTGTCGGTGTCAAAACCGGCAGATCTCGGGTAGGGGGTCCCAAACTGTGCGTCTAGGCGGATGGTAACAGGAGACAAGGGACACGATGTTTTTACCCAGGTTCGGGCCCTCTCGATGGAGGTAAAACCCTACTCCTGCTTGATTAATATTGATGATATGGGTAGTACAAGAGTAGATCCACCACGAGAACAGAGAGGCTAAACCCTAGAAGCTAGCCTATGGTATGATTGCTGTTCGTCCTACGGACTAAAACCCTCCGGTTTATATAGGCACCGAAGGGGGTTAGGGTTACACAGAGTCGGTTACAATGGTAGGAGATCTACATATCCGTATCGCCAAGCTTGCCTTCCACGCCAAGGAAAGTCCCATCCGGACATGGGACGAAGTCTTCAATCTTGTATCTTCATAGTCCAGGAGTCCGGCCAAAGGTGATAGTCCGGCTATCCGGACACCCCCTAATCCAGGACTCCCTTGTTAGGGCACCCTTTTAATTTGGCAGAGTGATATTGGTTTCATCTTTCATATGGTTTCTAGCTTGCATCGATTCTAACAAGTTGAAGCACCTTGTGCTTAGTTTACACATTATACATCATACATGTCAATATGTCACGCCGTCCTGTTTTTCATACATATTCCATCCTCCTATCATGCGGCTGCCTTACATGAAAGTAGTGTTCGTCGGTATCAGGCATCAATAAGTTCTGAAGAGCAAATTTTATTCCTTTTTCTTGTGGGTTTGACTTGACAAGGCAAAATCAAGAAAGAGGAAGGAAAAGAGTAAGGAAGGCATTGATGGTGGTCCTCTGCAGCAACGTAAATGGAGCATCTGTATCGATTCTCCTTGTACTGATAGTGCATTACATGGTCCAAGTCTCCGCTCCCCTACTCCACCATCCAAGGTGCTTGCTCTAACTTGGCAGTGTGATATCTGGTTGCATGTTGCATATGGTGTCTAGCTCGTATTGCTCCTAATTAGTGCAAACTGCATCTTCTTAGCTTACACATGATATTTGTGAATATGACACGCTTTCCTGTTTTTGGTACATACTATATCTGTCTATCACACCATGTTCTTACATGAAACCACTCTTCTTGTGTATCCTGCATCAGTCACTTATGATGGGACACCTTTAAGTTGGCACTGTGATATTGGTTTGCATCTTGAATATGATTTCTAGCATGTATTGCTTTCTAGTTTGATGAACGCCACCTATGACGAGACAGTTTTAACTTGGCAGGGTGATATTGATTGCACCTTCCATATGGTGTCTTGCGGTGTTTCCAATTTGTTGAAGTGCCTTCTGCTTAGTTACCACATCATAGGTGTGAATATGTCAAGCCATCCATTTTTTCGTACATATTCCATCCTCATATCATGACTTTTCCTTTCATCAGAGTAGTGTTCGTCAGTATCATGCATGAATGAGTTCTGAAGAGCGAATGATATTCCTTTTTCTTGTCGGTATGACCTCACAATGCAAAATCAATAAAGCTGAAGGAAATTGGCAAGGCATTGGATGATGGTGGTCCTTCCGAGCAACTAAAACGGAGGTTCTCTACAGATTCTACTCCGCCATCCGCCCAACAAGATTCGCAAGACAACGCAAGGCTAGACAGTCAACGTAGCTGTGTAGATGATGAGCACATCTCCCCTTCTCCACCGTCACACGTGCTTGCTCTAACTTGGCACTATTATATGTTGTTGCATGTTGCGTATGATGTCTAGATTGTATTGCTTCTAACTTTGTTGAATTGCATCTACTTACTTTACACATAATGCCTGTGAATATGACATGTGTTCCTGTTTCTACATTGGACTACTATTCTTGCATATCCCACATCAGTCACTTATGATAAGGCACCTTTAAGTCGCCACTGTGATATTGGTTGTGTCTTGCATATGATTTCTAGCATATACTGCTTCTAATTTGTTGAAACGCCATACAGTTTTAACTTGGCAGAGTGATATTGGTTGCATCTTTCATATGGTGTCTAGCTTGCAGTGCTTCTAATTTGTTGAAATGCCTTCTACTTAGTTACCACATCATAGGTGTGAATATGTCACTGTCGTGGTTCTAAGTCTGACAGTAGAGTGGGGGTAGGTATGGAGAGGCAAGGTCCTAGCTATGGAGAGGTTGTAAACACAAGAGATGTACGAGTTCAGGCCCTTCTCGGAGGAAGTAAAAGCCCTACGTCTCGGAGCCCGGAGGCGGTCGAGTGGATTATGTGTATATGGATTACAAGGTGCCCAACCCTTCTGCCTGTGGAGGGGGGTGGCTTATATCGAGTGCGCCAGGACCCCAGCCAGCCCACGTAATGAAGGGTTTAAGGTGTATTAAGTCCGGGGCGTTACAGGTAACGCCCCACATAAAGTGTCTTTACTATCATAAAGTCTACTTAATTACAGGCCGTTGCAGTGCAGAGTGCCTCTTGACCTTCTGGTGGTCGAGTGAGTCTTCGTGGTCGAGTCCTTCAAGCCAGTCGAGTGAGTCCCTCGTAGGTCGACTGGAAGGTGATCTCTTCTAAGGGTGTCCTCGGGCAGGGTACTTAGATCAGGTCTGTGACCCTACCCTAGGTACGTGACTCCATCATTAGCCCCCGAATGGATTGAGGCTTGAGTGATGAAGGAGTTAATGTTGTTTCCGATTAGCTTTTGCATACTGGTTGTGCGTTGTTTTTGAACCAAAAAATTCTCTCTGTTGATAGTGAACAATTTTTCTTCAGTCGACTCGATCCATTCTTCTTCTTCGTCGAGTGATCTTTTTGGACTTCGCTGATTTCCGAACGACGGATCACAGGAAATCCTGCGTCTGGCAGACTGATCTGCCGTCCGCGGATTCCGCGGGATACGGAATTTGGGGGAGCACGCGAAGCGGAGCGGACCGCGGCGCTCGGATGGGACGGGGCATAGACGCCTCGATTCCCGCACCACTTTTTTCGCCACGTATCACGCTTGCGCAACTGTTACAGGATATGATTGGATCGACCGGGCCCACCTGTCATCCACTCGGAAGGGATCTTATAAATGCGCCCGGCGAGGGTTTTTTGAACAGTGCCTCAGCATTCTCTCTCTGCTCCCTTCGCCTCCGCCCAACGCGCACGCTCTCGCCTCCGCACAACTTCTCCTCACGCGCCTCGCCGGTAGCCATGGTCAAGGAGAAGACGGCAGCGCTGGAGCGCGCGAAGAAGGCGTCGGCGATGGAGAAGGCAAAGGGGAGATTCACCAGCCATGGCGGGTCTTCGTCTAGATCTCGCCTGCCGAAAGGCTGGGTCCAGGGAGATTGGATCCAGTCGACCATCACGGAGAAGGATCTCCTCGACATGGCCAACGAGGGCCTGATCCCTCATGGAGCTGCGAGGCTTCCGGGGAAAGAGTGGCAGCCTCAGCCGGAAGAGGGTGAGTGCGTGCTTCTGGCTACCCATGTCGACCGCGGATTCTCTTTGCCGCCGAGCATTTTCTTCCGTGGTTTCTTGAACTTCTTTGGAGCGCAACTCCACCACTTCACCCCGAATTCTATCGCCTATCTTGCCGCGTTTGTGTCCATGTGTGAGAGTTTTCTGGGCTGTCGACCGCATTTGGGCTTGTTCAAGCACATATTCACGTGTCGCTCTCAAACCCTGAAGAAGGTGAGCCCAGGCGACGAAAGAACCCGAGTTGTCCAAATGTGTGGAGGTCTGGGGATCCAGGTGAGGAATAAGAGCACCTTCCCAGCCATGACATTTCCCGAGTCAGTCAGAGGCTGGCAGTCGACCTGGTTCTACTGCCAGGATCAGTCGACACCGGGGCAGTCGAGTGGACTCCCTCAATTTACCATGGACCGAGTGAACAAGCCCTCCTCTCTAAAGTTGATTCTGGAGGAGAAAGCTGACGTGAAGATGCTGATGGAGCGCGTAGTTCAGTTGGTTCGGGAGGGAGTGACGGGTATGGATCTCCTGGAGATTTTCCTTAGGCGTCGAATCCAGCCTCTTCAGTTCCGGAGCCATTGCATGTGGTTGTACTGCGGGACTGAGGATGTGACTCGGGTCAATCCAGAAACAGTCGACGATACCACTCTGGAAAGGTGGATGGCCGCTGTTACTGGGAACAAAGATAACCCACGCGGAGCCAGAAGGATTCCTCCACTCGACTGCCACAGTGATCCAAACAAGGTATGTCTGCTCCACTTCCCATTGTATTCTCGTCACATTTATTTCTGTTTTCTCTGCTGATCGGTCAACTGATCTTTGTCTTGATGTCTATCAGGCCCTCACTGAGCTATACTCAATGCCCAATGGAGCACAGGCTCCGACCGAGGAGGGAGAAGCGAGCGAGGGCGAGAGCCAGGAGGAGGAGTGGGACTCGGACGCTGCTGAGGCTGATGATGATGATGATGACGATGATGATGATGACGATGAGGACGCGGAAGAGGAGGAGGAGGAGGAGGTCGCACCACCGCGCTCGGAAAGGCGGTCGAAACTTGTCCATGACCCTGCGACCGAACGCGGCTAGGGGGTTGCGACTGTTACACACTCGACCAAGCGCCCTCGGACCACCTCTCTGGCGCCGACTGAAAAGGCGTCGAAGCAGCCCAGGGCGGCCCCGTCGAAGCCGACCAAGCACCTGCCGAAGATGAAGGTGTCCATCCCCACCATATTAGGGTAATCGTGTTGCTTAAGTCTTCTTGTTTTGTGTGAACTTTATCTCTGGTTGGCGCTGGAGTTAGTCGAATGACTCTTTGGAGTTGCAGTGTTGCTACTTCTGAGACCTCGGCCCGGGCTGACGACCATGAGATGGAGGACGCAGCAACCTCAAAACCTAGTACTATACTCTTAACACCGTCTTTAGTCGACTGACTCATGATCTAATCCTGATTCTTTTCTGTAGCTCCATCCAATGTTGTTATCACTCTCCCTGATGATGATGAAGATGAGGAACCGCTGAAGTACAGAAGGAGTAGGAAAGCGTCTGCCAGCAGGGTGACCCAGGATGTGACGGTGCCTGAGACTCTGGTCGCGGAGGAGGAGAACACCACTCGACACACCGTGTCCTTCGCAGATCCACTGACGAGTGCTCCGGAGCCCTCCCTCTTCGCGACGCACCACGTCCCAGAGGACCAAGCTGGCGCAGCGAAGGAGGCGATACGCCAGGCAGGGATCATGATGGAGCAGTTGAAGACCATCCGGGATGCGAGCCAGGCAGCTTACGACGCCAGTTCCGCCCTCCAAAGCAATGTTCAGGTCAGTCGACCACCGTTTGTGCTGTTAGGATATGCTATCAAAAACTTTTCTTTCCAGAATTTATAGTAGTCACCCACTGGGTGTGTCGAGTTAAACTCCGTGTTAGCGGGGGCACGCTGAGTGCACCCGCTGGGTGTAGTCCCCAAGGCTAAGGTCGACTGCTGGCAGTCGGCCTTAGGCTTTATAATTTCACTCTTTCCGCCATTCGACTATGGTGACTGGATTTCGCAAACCGGTCGAATGGTCGACTCTGTCTCCAAGGCTAAGGTCGACTGCTGGCAGTCGGTCTTAGGCTTCATAAGTTCAGTCTTTTCATCATTCGACTATGTCGAATGGATTTCGCAAACCGGTGGGGGCACGCTGAGTGCACCCACTGGGTGTAGTCCCCGAGACTGTGGTCGACTGCTGGCAGTCGATTACAGTCTTAAAGAATATATCTCTTTTTTGAGGTCGACTGGTCGACTTTATCTTCAATAGGATTAGTGGGGGCACGCTGAGTGCACCCACTGGGTGTAGTCCCCGAGACTACGGTCGAATGCTTGTATTCGGCTGTAGTCTTAGAAACGCGTGATTTTTCCTTTTTCACTCGGAAGTGAATTATATTTGACATTTAGTCGATTGGTTCTTCGCATAACTCCTGTGATCTTGTGGCTCACTACTCTGAGCTGGAAAACAAGCACATTCAGCTCGAGCTGAAATTGAAACTGGTTCAGGAGAATCTGACGAAGGCAAAGGAGGAGACCGAAGGTATGTTTGGTGAGACCTTGACGACTGCTTTTTCCCTTCATTTGTTTCAAAATCTGATCTTTCTATAACTTGCAGGTAAGGTGAGGGAGGCCCAACGGAAGAAAGACCTTGAACTTGCTGAGAAGATCAAGCTTGTTGACGAGAAGTTAGCTTCAGTCGCAAAGCTTGAGCAAGAAAATACCAATCTGAAAGCTGCTCTTGGGAAGAAAAAAGATCTGGAGGCCTTCCTGAATGGTCTTGCCAAGAAGCTATTTCTTATGCTTGAAGGTAAATCTCTATGCTCGGCAATCATTTCCAACCGTGGTTTTTCCATTCGACCATTGCCTTGACTCGGTGATCGTCCTTGCAGAATTTTGTCAAAACTTTGAAGAAGAAACTAGCCGGCTGGAACCAAACCTTGACCCCGTCAATTCTCCGATGAACGACGAAGTTGCCATGAATGTTTTCCGACTGGAATCCCGTGTTGCAGCTGTCGTGGACTATCTTGCAAGGCTGAAGGTCGCCACATCTCGCATCGACTCGACGCTCTAGCCTGGGGAGACACTCCAGAACGACCTCGAGTAGCTGATGGCTCGCTTGAACACAGTCCCTGGTCGAGTGCAGGAGTGGAAAAAGTCCTCGGCTCGGTGTGGTGCAGATGTTGCTCTGTGTCTGGCCCGAGTCCACTGCAAAGATGCGCGAGAAGACAAGCTGGCGGCCCTCCGGGTGGCCAACACCAAGAAACACGACTTCAGGTCCTTTATGGAAACTTTCCTTGCTGCTGCCACTCGGATCGCAGATGGAATTGATCTTGATGAGTTTGTTGCACCTTCCAGCCCTCCACAGGAGGGGTAAAAAACTTCTTCTAAGCTTGACGCTTTAAATTTGCCTCGGTATGCCGAGTGGAGTTGTAACCGATAAACTTTAACAGGCTTAGTGCCTGAGCACTTTCGGTTCTTTTTGGAATCGATCCCAACTTGAACTTGGTGTTTGAATATGATTGCTTTTGGCTCGAAATGTCTTTTGCAGGCTCAAAGCAAGACGCTCACTGCAGTCGACTTATTCCTTAATCCACTTAGGCGAGCACTAGGCTGCAGCTAAGCCCTCGAGTGAGAGGTTTGCTCTTCACTCGGTATGATTTTCATAACTTAGGCGAGCACTGGGCTGCAGCTAAGCCCCCGAGTGAGAGGTTTGCTCTTCACTCGGTAGGATTTTTATATCTTAGGCGAGCACTGGGCTGCAGCTAAGCCTCCGAGTGAGAGGTTTGCTCTTCACTCGGTAGGATTTCTATATCTTAGGCGAGCACTGGGCTGCAGCTAAGCCTCCGAGTGAGAGGTTTGCTCTTCAATCGGTAGGATTTCTATATCTTAGG
>NC_057801.1:519357499-519359533 GCF_018294505.1 Triticum aestivum
GAGGTCTGCTCTTCACTCGGTAGGATTTCTATATCTTAGGCGAGCACTGGGCTGCAGCTAAGCCTCCGAGTGAGAGGTTTGCTCTTCAATCGGTAGGATTTTCATAACTTAGGCGAGTACTGGGACTGCAGCTAAGCCTCCGAGTGAGAGGTTTGCTCTTCACTCGGTAGGATTTTTATATCTTAGGCGAGTACTTGGACTGCAGCTAAGCCTCCGAGTGGAAGTCTGGCTTACCACTCAGTAGGATTTTATTTAATCTTAGGCGAAATGGATTCGCAGCTAAGCCTCCGAGTGGAAGTCTGGCTTACCACTCGGTAGGATTTTATTTAATCTTAGGCAAAACGGATTCGCAACTAAGCCTCTGAGTGGGAGTCTGGCTCACCACTCGGTAGGATTTTTACAAACTTAGGCGAAACAGATTCGCAGCTAAGCCACCCACTGAGGGGAAAATTTTATTGGACAAAATAAAAAGTGACAAAAATTATGGAGGAACTATGACACTATTATTTTGAGATCCATGAACTACAGAAGTACTTCATTGCAACTCATCCGAGTGATTAAACTTAAGTGTAAAATGGGCGGAGTAGTTCCGCATTCCAAGCTCGGGGCTCGTCGATATTATGTTCGACGTTGTAAAGACGGTACGCCCCGTTGTGGAGAACTTTGGTGACGATGAAGGGTCCTTCCCAAGAAGGAGCAAGCTTGTGTTGTGTCTTCTGATCCACTCGGAGAACTAAATCTCCTTCCTGGAAGGCTCGACCCCTCACATTTCTGGCGTGGAAACGACGCAAATCTTGTTGGTAGATGGTCGACCGGATCAGAGCCATCTCCCTTTCTTCCTCTAAAAGGTCGACTGCGTCCTGCCGCGCTTGTTCAGCTTCTGCTTCGTTGTAGATTTCAACTCGAGGAGCATTGTGGAGAAGATCACTCGGCAAGACTACTTCAGCTCCGTAGACCAAGAAGAATGGAGTTCTTCCGGTCGACCGATTAGGTGTGGTCCGCAGTCCCCAAAGCACCGAGGGAAGTTCGTCGACCCAAGCTCCAGCTGCATGCTTGAGATCACGCATCAGTCGGGGTTTCAATCCCTTGAGAATCATGCCATTGGCTCGCTCTGCTTGTCCATTCGACTGCGGATGGGCGACTGAAGCGTAGTCGACTCGTGTGCCTTGAGAGTTACAGCAGCACCGGCGTCAAGGTTCTTGATTGGTTTAGCCTCAATCCACTTGGTGAACTTGTCGACTGCCACCAGTACATGCGTGAAGCCACTTCGACCTGTTCTCAAAGGACCGACCATGTCCAACCCCCATACTGCGAAAGGCCAGACGAGTGGAATGGTCTTCAGAGATGATGCAGGCTTGTGTGACATATTCGAGTAGAACTGACATCCTTCGCACTTATCCACTATTTCCTTTGCCATCTCATTCGCCTTTGGCCAGTAAAATCCGGCTCGGTATGCTTTGTCCACGATGGCGCCATCTTCCTCATCCTCCGGGAGCTCTTTTCTCAGGATATACGCGATATATGGAACTGTCCAGTCGGGAATGACCACCAAGACCTCCATGACCGAGTCGACCACTGCTGGGACTTCAACCTCAGTTGGATCTGTGGCACTTTTGGGCTGTGGAGCTTCTTCGGTGAAAGGATCTTCTTTGACTGACGGAGTGCGTATATGCTCCAAGAACACACCACTCGGAATGGCTTCTCTCTTGGAACCTATCTTTGCTAGATCATCAGCTGCTTGATTTTTCAGTCGGGGTATATGATGGAGCTCCAACCCCTCGAACTTCTTTTCCAGCTTCCTCACTGCACTGCAGTATCCAGTCATGGCTGGGCTTCTCACGTCCCACTCCTTCATCACTTGGTTGACCACTAAATCCGAGTCGCCATAGACCATCAGGCGACGGACGCCGAGTGAAATGGCCATGCGCAATCCGTATAAGAGGGCCTCATATTCTGCCTCATTGTTGGAGGAATCAAAGTGAATCTGGAGCACATATCTGAGCTTATCTCCTCTGGGGGAAACCAGGACAACCC
>NC_057801.1:519359543-519361060 GCF_018294505.1 Triticum aestivum
CGTGTTTGAGATCACGCATCAGTCGCGGCTTCAGTCCCTTGAGAATCAGTCCATTAGCTCGCTCTGCTTGTCCATTCGACTGCGGATGGGCGACTGATGCGTAGTCGACCCGTGTGCCCTGGGAGTTGCAGAAGGTTCTGAATTCCTCTGAGTCAAAGTTCGACCCATTATCCGTAATGATGCTGTGCGGGACTCCATATCTGAATATTAGTTCCCTGATGAAGCTAACAGCAGTACCGGTGTCGAGGCTCTTGATTGGTTTAGCCTCGATCCACTTGGTGAACTTGTCGACTGCCACCAGTACATGCGTGAAGCCACTTCGTCCTGTTCTCAAAGGGCCGACCATGTCCAGCCCCCAGACTGCAAAAGGCCAGACGAGTGGGATGGTCTTCAAAGCTGACGCAGGTTTGTGCGACATATTCGAGTAGAACTGGCATCCCTCGCACTTATCCACTATCTCCTTTGCCATCTCATTCGCCTTGGGCCAGTAAAATCCGGCTCGGTATGCTTTGGCCACGATGGTCCGGGAGGACGCATGATGACCACAGGTCCCCGAGTGAATATCATTGAGGATGAGTCGACCTTCTTCTGGTGTTATGCACTTCTGACCGACTCCAGTCGTGCTCTCTCTGTATAATTGTCCTTTGATGACGGTAAAGGCCTTAGATCGACGGACGATCTGTCGAGCCTCTTCCTCATCCTCCGGAAGCTCTTTCCTCAAGATATATGCGACATACGGAATTGTCCAGTCGGGAATGACTACCAAAACCTCCATGATCAAGTCGACCACCGCTGGGACTTCAACTTCAGTCGGATCTGTGGCACTCTTGGGCTGCGGAGTTTCTTCGGTGAAAGGATCTTCTTTGACTGACGGAGTATGTATATGCTCCAAGAACACACCACTCGGAATGGCTTCTCTCTTGGAACCTATCTTTGCTAGATCATCAGCTGCTTGATTTTTCAGTCGGGGTATATGATGGAGCTCCAACCCCTCGATCTTTTTCTCCAGCTTCCTCACTGCACTGCAGTATCCAGTCATGGCTGGGCTTCTCACGTCCCACTCTTTCATCACCTGATTGACCACTAAATCTGAGTCGCCATAGACCATTAGGCGACGGACGCCGAGTGAAATGGCCATGCGCAACCCATACAGGAGGGCCTCATATTCTGCCTCATTGTTGGAGGAATCAAAGTGAATCTGGAGCACATATCTGAGCTTATCTCCTCTGGGGGAAACCAGGACAACCCCAGCACCGGAACCATTCAACATCTTAGAACCATCGAAAAACATGGTCCAATGCTCCGAGTGAACTTCAGTCGGCTGCTGCTGTTCGATCCACTCGGCGAGGAAATCTGCTATTGCCTGGGACTTAATGGCTTTCTTTGCCTCAAACTTGATATCAAGGGGAAGAAGTTCAATCGCCCATTTGGCCACTCGACCAGTTGCATCTCTGTTGTGCAAAATCTCTGATAGTGGAGCGTCGCTGACGACTGTGATTGAATGGTCAGAGAAATAA
>NC_057801.1:519661070-519801825 GCF_018294505.1 Triticum aestivum
GGAAGATTCTTCATGGCCAAAGGTCCAAAGGTAACACATCCCGAGTATGTTGATTTCTATAGTGATGAAGATGACTTGCTTGTGTATGATGATTTACTTGTTGACAACTCTAGTGATGAATACTATCATGAAACGTCAATTAATCATGCTAATCAAACGAATGACAATGATAAGGAGAAAATTGAGCTACTAACTAAAGAACTAAGCACTCTTAAGTTGGCTCATGAAACTATCTTTGAAGATCATCGAGAACTTTTAAGGGCTCATGAGAAGTTACGCTTTGAAAAGCTCAATCTTGAGCAAGAGCATGAGTTCTTAAAAGCAATCAATGATGATCTCCATAAGAAAAGTTCTTCTTACATTGCCAAGCGTTTAATCCTATCTACTTACATGCCTCAAGTCAAGTCTAGTAATAAGTACAAGAAAGATACTTCCTCTAGTAGTAACAATAATAATGTCAAATCCAATATTGTTGCTTCTAGTAGCTCTCTTGATTCCACTAATGATTCTCTTAGCCATGTTACACTTGAGCAAGAAAATAGCTTATTGAAGGTAATTATAGAGAAAGGTGTTTAAAAGAGCCTTGCCGGGAGTAAGCAATTCGAGGAAATTGTACGCAAGCAAGGAAGACACCGGAAGCATCAAGGTGTTGGTTTTGAACGAAAGTTCAATGCCAATGGAGTTGAGTGGGAAGAAGATCAATACCCCAAGACGAAGTTTGTCCCTCAACAATAGAAGTATGATCCTACTTCCTTCAAGGTAACACAAGCACAAGATGATCTTCCACCACAAGACCACAAGAACAAATGCAAGGACAAGCTTCAAGAAGAGATTGATGCATTTGAAGAAGCACCTAAGGCCTCGTTCAAGTGGGTTCCCAAGACTACGTCAAGTTCTACTTCATCAAGTATGACTACAACTCCAAGGATTCCCATCAAGATGATGTGGATCCCGAAGAAGAAGAACTAGAGAGTTCTTGAGGGTGACTCCGCCAACATTTTTTCACTCATATCACTATGGCAAGGACAAGTGCAATCAACTTCCACATCTTGCACTAGTTCAAGGAGTCACAAACCCTCATGTTGGTAAGGCAAGGGACAAGGTAACCTAATGTTTCCATGGACATTATCTTGTGTGTGCATCACTCTATGTCTTTGGATATTCCTGTTTGTTCCTTGTGGGACTAACCCATGTAGGCAAGTTGAAAGTGCAACTCACTCCAAAGGATTGCTCCAAATGATCTACATCAACATTGAGCATCCACATCTTCAACACCTATATGAAGTCATCATCGATAAAACCCGAGGTTAGTTCATCCCTCTAAAAGGGGATCTCACATCTAGGGGGAGCTTAACTCTAAGAATTGAGTCAAAGCAACTCTAATGGTGTGAACACATCAATGCATTATGTAAAAGTGGTAACCCCACTTGAGCTTAAACGATGAGTATGATCTATGATCAAATGTTTATCCTTTGACTCCTAAGTCAATATACTCATATATAGATGACCTAGTCATCGCCAATTGTTTGATAGATGCTAGAATTGGTTGTGCATGCTTTGCCACATATTTCATTTGCCATCTTATTGTGTGAGCATGTTGGTGCATATTTTACTCATTCAAGGACATCCACTTGTTGTTTTGATTGTTTGGTTCTTTCTTCTTTTGGCCAAGTGGATGGACAAGAATGCCTAAGAACTTTCTCTAGCTATATATGCTTTTCTCATCTCAAACTCTATTCATGCTACATCACAAAATTTGATCAAGTCAGATTCGAACCACTCTGTGTGAGGAGCACTCGGAGTCCCCGATTCGTCATAGACTTAAACTTCCAAAACTTCTTTGTGATTCTCGGTCTGATTGATTCCTCCATTTCGGTCCTACCGAGATCACTAAGTCGATCTAGGTTTTAAATCTCGGTGCAACCGATTTGAACTTTTCGGTCACACCGAGTTGCTGTAACTGAACACAGTTATGCATCTCGGTGCCACCGAGTTGTTCCACTCGGTCACAGCGACAGGGTCGGGCTATATATAGTCACGGGCAAAAATTTGGAAATTCCTCCGAACCTCTTCGCCCGCGCAATAGCTCGCTCTGCCTCCAAGGTCTTCGGATCGTCTCCTCGTCGCCAGCCACCTCCTGTCGCTGGTCTCCGCCGCCGTCAACGGAATTCAACCCCGCCGTTGCCGCCGTAGCGAGTTCATCGCTGAACTAGGGTATGGACTCGATCACTGTGCTATCCTCGTCTGATTCCTAGCAAATTGTGTTCTTATTGATTCTTGCCACGATTGAAATACTCCTATCCAGTCAATGCAATCCGTAGATTAGATGGGATTTGAAAATTTAGGGTTAGGTTTCCATCGAAACCATCTCAGACCTACCGAGTTGAAAAACTCGGTCCCACCGATTTGGCCTATGCCATTGCACTAGTAGCTCTCGGTCTGACCGAGATTTACTAATCGGTGCGACCGATTTTAGGACTTTTTGAAACCCTAGCAGTCTCGGTGCCACCGAACTGTGACTCGGTCCAACCGAGTTCATCAGTTTAGGTTCCAAAAACTGCTTCGGTATCACCGAGTTTGAAAATCGGTTGATCCAAAATGCTTTCTGTGGAAAACTAAAACTAAATTTTTGAATCATTCTTTTGCAAAAATCTCTGCATTTTGTGATGCTCATCCACTCTATCTCATCTATAACTCTTCACAGGGTTAGCAGTCAGTGTTTGCAGCATGTCAGACCAGAGTGACAACCAGAACAGGTCAGCAGAGCAGATTCACATGAGTGAGTGCACTAGTCCCTCCAGCACTTCAGATGAAGGCAACAGAAGCACTCCTAGCAACCCGCCTAAGGCTGCCACAAGGCAAAGGAGGAAGAGAACTTCAGACTCTGAAGATGAGGACTATAGAGCTGAAGAGGATGAGGCTACCTCCAAGAAAGTAGTACTCAAAAAGGAGTATGGCTCAGCAAAGCATACAAAGCCAGGCATGAAGATCAAAAGGCCTGCAGGAAGACAACCAATGTCCAAAGCCAGAGCATCAACTCAACTGCCTAAAAAGCATGATCCCAACGAGCCAGCTGCTACTGAAGGAAAGAAGAGGAAGTAAAAGGTCAAGAAGACCATGGCCAGAGTTGTTGGTCAACCTTCCATGATGGAAGAAGAAGAAGAGCTTGCTGCACCAGCACCAAAGGCACCAAAGCTGATGGGAGATGCCATTAGATCAGGGGCTGCAACATCTAAGCCCAAGGAAGCACCCAAAGCTGTCCCCAAGGCCAAGTCTGCACCAAAGAGGAATACCAGGAGTATTCCAGCTGCTGAGAAGATCAAGGCCCTAGTGCCTGAGGTTGCTGAGGAGGAATATGAAGAAGGACAAGTTCTGAGGAAGCTCAAGCCTAAGATACCAGACCACAATAATGCCCATCCTGTGGCTGAGGACATGAACATCAGAAAAGACTCAGGGTTGAGGCTATGGAGGATGGCAGATCCATATGCCACAAGGAGAAGAACTGCTGTTGATTACAGGTTCCATACAAAGGAACAGTAGGACTTCTATGAGACAATTTTGTTGGATAAGAAGCCCATAGTTTGTGATATGAGGTGGGTCGACTGGACCTACATGAAGGAAAATGAAGAGCACTATCCTGGAGTGCAAGACAGTTTTGTTGCTTGTGGAGTTGCAGATTTTGTTGGGCAAAAGCTCACAAACTGGAATGATGAACTTATCATGCAATTGTACTCCACAACACACTTCTATCCAGATGGGAGGATAGTTTGGATGTCTGAAGGTACAAGGTACCTGTCAACTGTTGAGGAGTGGGAAAAACTGATAAATGCCCCAAAAGAAAATGATGATGATCTAGATGTATATGCCAAGAAGAAAATGGGACACAATACCATGGCACACATGTACAAGGAGATCCCATACAAAGCCCTAGAGACTTTCTCTTTTGGATCGGTCCACTTTCTTCTGTCAGGGCTGCCTACAATCAATTGGATCCTAAGGCACACTCTATTGCCTAAGTCTGGTGACCACAACATGATCAGAGGGCATGCAATCAATATGTTGCATTTATTTGATGTGCCACAGAAATTCAAAGTCATGAGCCTTATAGTGGAAACCATTAAGAGGACTGCAGCAGAACAGAAGAGGAGTTGTGGATATGCCCCTCAGATCCAGGAGTTGATAAACTCAAAGATGGGAACTGGCAAATATATATTGGATAGGGAACATTTTCCACTCTATCCAGACTTTAAGGACAATGAGGTTGTCATGAATGAGGATGATCCATCATCAGTTCAAGCTCAAGAGAAGAAGGAGAAGGCAAGGAAGGAGAAGGCTGCCAAGATGCCAACTCAAGAGGAGGCATCTGAGTATTTCTTGAAGAACAAGCAGGAGCAGCTTGGTTACTTGATAAAATCAATACTGAGGATTGAGAAGGGATTGGCCACCCTCACTCAGAATCAGGAGAGCTTGGAAAGAATCATGGAACTCAAATATCATGATCTTGATGTCAAAGTAATTGAGATTCAGTCAGTTGTGGAGAAACTGCAGGATGACATGCAGGAGAGGAAGGGCAAGACTACCACTAATGTATTTGCTAGAGTGCCTAGAGCCCAGAGGTCAGTTGCAGTGCCTGTGACAGACACCAGAGTAACATCATCTGCACCAGCTACAACTCCTACAGCTTCAGTGCAACCAGCTCCAGCATCAACTCCAGCACCCTCTACATCAACTGGAGCCTTCGTCCAAGGAGCCATCTCTACACCACCAATTGAAGATCAAGCCTGAGAGTCGATCTAGCACTATGCATTTTCTATGAACTTTTTGGTAACTTGTTGCCAAAGGGGGAGAAAATGCATAGATCATAGGCTTCGAGAGAGAGAGAGTGTTGCTTTTGTTCTCTCTTGCTTTGTTGGTTCAAACTTGTTTGCTTTTGATTGCTTGAGATACTATGCTATTCTTGTGAGACATTGATGATCATGTGTTTTATCATAAGCTACACTTATGCATGTTTGATGATATTATCTTATCTATCTTATGTGATCATTCACTTTGCTTGGTGATGAGTGCATGTGTTCAATACTTATCATTTTGAGCACACCACCAAGATGTATGTGACATGGAAGAGTAACCCACGAGCCTAATTCCTTATGCATTTGCAGTCCAAAGCAAATTTTAAACTATGCACAACTTTAGGGGGAGCTCTTGCTTATCACATACTTCTCAAAGCGACGATGTTTTTAATCTTATTGTCGTTTATCGAAGCTTTGATCTATATGTTGTCATCAATTACCAAAAAGGGGGAGATTGAAAGTGCAACTATCCCTAGGTGGTTTTGGTAATTCATAACAACATATAGCTCATTGAGCTAATGCTATTCCAAGACTATTATTTCAGGAAAGCTCAATGAATGGTATGGCATGGATGATAAAAGTGGATCCCTCAAAATACTAAGGACAAAGGATTGGCTCAAGCTCAAAAGCTCAAGACTCTTCATTTTATATTTCAGTGATCCAAGATCTCATTGAGTCTATAGGAAAAGCTAATACTATCAAGGAGGGATGAGGTGTTGCTTAATGAGCCTCTTGCTTCATGTGCTTAGTGATATGCTCCAAAACCCTTAGCTACTTTCTCACATCCACATATGACCTAAATCCAGAGCCAAAATTGGCCACACCGATTCTTCCAACCCGGTGCCACCGATTTCAAATGTCATAGCCACTGCCACAAACCCTAGGCAAATCGGTCTTACCAATAGGGATCTCGGTCTCACCGAGATGGGATTGTAATCTCTCTGTTTCCCTTCGTAACGTTTCGGTCTAACCGAAGTGAGCGATTGGTCCCACCGATATTGCAATGTAAACTCTCTGTTTCCCTTTTGTAACATTTCTGTCCCACCGAAAAGAGCAAATCGGTCCCACCGAGTTTACCTGACCAAGTCTCTGGAAAGCTTATTACCAAAATCGGTCTTACCGAGTTTGTGTAATCGGTCTTACCGAGATTACGTTATGCCCTAACCCTAACCAAATTGGTCTCACCGTGTTGCATGTCGGTCCCACCGAAAATCACTAACGGTCACTAGGTTTACTAAATCGGTCTGACCGAGTATGTTGAATCGGTCCCAACGATATTGGTAAATTGTGTGTAACGGTTAGATTTTGCGTGGAGGCTATATATACCCCTCCACCTCCTCTTCATTCGTGGAGAGAGCCATCAGACTGAACCTACACTTCCAACTTACCATTTCTGAGAGAGAACCACCTACTCGTGTGTTGAGGCCAAGATATTCCATTCCTACCATATGAATCTTGATCTCTAGCCTTCCCCAAGTTGCTTTCCACTCAAACCCTCTTTCCACCAGATCTAAATCCTATGAGAGAGAGTTGAGTGTTGGGGAGACTATCATTTGAAGCACAAGAGCAAGGAGTTCATCATCAATGCACCATTTGTTACTTCTTGGAGAGTGGTATCTCCTAGATTAGCTAGGTGTCACTTGGGAGCCTCCAACAAGATTGTGGAGTTGAACCAAGGAGTTTGTAAGGGCAAGGAGATCGCCTACTTTGTGAAGATCTACCGCTAGTGAGGCAAGTCCTTCATGGGCGACGGCCATGGTGGGATAGACAAGGTTGCTTCTTCGTGGACCCTTCGTGGGTGGAGCCCTTCGTGGACTCGCGCAACCGTTACCCTTCGTGGGTTGAAGTCTCCATCAACGTGGATGTACGATAGCACCACCTATCGGAACCACGCCAAAAACATCCATGTCTCCAATTGCGTTTGAATCCTCCAAACCCTTCCCTTTACTTTCTTGCAAGTTGCATGCTTGAATTTCCGCTTCCTATATACTCTTTGCATGCTTGCTTGAATAGTACGATGATTGCTTGACTTGTCCTAAGATAGCTAAAATCTATCAAACTCTAAAATTGGGAAAAGGTTAAGTTTTTAATTGGTCAAGTAGTCTAATCACCCCCCCTCTAGACATACTTCAAGGTCCTACAGTGAGGCATATGAAACAACTCTTCCCTCCCGCATAAGCACTGCTCCAAGTCCTCGACGAGAAGCGTCGCAATATACTTCATAATCCTTGTGTTGATCTGGCCGAATCAACACTGGTGATGTAACCAAATGTTTCTTTAGCTCCTGGAAACTGACCTCACATTCCTCAGTCCATTTGAACTTGGTGTCCTTCTTCAACAACTCAGTCATGGGCTTTGCAATCTTTGAGAAATTCTCAATGAACCTCCGGTAGTATCCTGCGAGTCCAAGGAAACTCCGGATCTCTCCAACTGACGTGGGTGCTTCCCAATTTGTCACAGTGACAACTTTGATGGGGTCTACTGCTATTCCTTCTCCGGATATAACATGTACGAGGAATCCAACTTCCTTCAACCAAAACTCACACTTGCTGAACTTGGCATATAACTGATGTTCTCTGAGCTTTCCAAGTACCAAACGCAAATGCTCCTTATGCTCCTCTTCATTCTTTGAATAGACCAAAATATCATCAATGAACACCATAACGAACTTATCCAAAAACTCCATAAACACCTTGTTCATCATGTTCATGAAATAGGCAGGTGCGTTAGTCAGACCAAATGACATAACAGTATACTCATACAGCCCGTACCTTGGGGTAAAAGCTGTCTTAGGTATATCCTGCTCTCAAATCTTCAACTGGTGGTATCCTGATCACAGATCGATCTTGGAAAATACTTTAGCTCCTTGCAGCTGGTAAAACAAATCGTTGATCATCGATAGTGGGTACTTGTTCTTGATCATCACTTCGTTCAATCCACGATAATCAACAACCATCCTTAATGATCCGTCCTTCTTCTCCACTAGAAGCACTGGTGATCCCCAAGGTGACGAACTTGGGCGAATGTAGCCTTTATCCAGTAGCTCCTTAATTTGCTTCTTAATTTCCTCCAAATCCTTTGTGGGCATCCTGTATGGTCTCTTAGATATTGGCCCTGTGCCTGGCAAAAGCTCAATCAAAAACTCAATGTCTCTATCCGGTGGCATGCCTGGCAACTCCTCTGGAAATACGTCAGGTAAATCCTTCACCACTGGTGCTTTCTCCTGTACACCTCCTGATAAGGAATTCACTTGAGTCCTCTTTGGCACATGCCGGGATACATACTTAATCCTTCTTCCTTCTGGGGTGGTGAGCATAATCAACTTACTAGCACAATCGATGTTTCCTCCATACATCGATAGCCAATCCATCCCCAAAATCACATCCAAACCTTGCGACTCCAAAATTATCAGGTCTGAGGGGAAAACATGCCTACCTATGGTCAATGGCATCTAAAAACATCCTTGGCTTTCCATATGCTCCGCTCTTGGCGAGCTTACTAACATAGGTTTTCTAAGAACCTTGGTGGGCAACTTATACTTATCCACAAATCCCCTTGATATGTATGAATGCGATGCACCAGTATCAGAAAGAACGATTGCAGTAAATGACTTAACCAAAAACTTACCTATTACTGCATCGGGTTGCGCTTCAACCTCCTCCATGTTAACGTGGTTCACTTGTCCCCTGTTTAAAGGGTTGGGCTTCTTCCCTGAGCTTCCATGGCCATTTCCATTCTTTGTTTCAGAACACTCCGTGGCGTAATGTCCAGTCTTCCCGCACTTGAAACAAGTAATGTTACTTAGGTCCTTCTTGGCGGGCATTGCTGGGTTGGAACGGTTCTGGCCGTTGCTTCCTCCATTACCATTCCCATTCTTGGGGCCGTTATGGTTGTGCGAACTCCCTCCATTGTGATTGTGACCTCCATGGTTATGTTGAAGGTGTCCTCCCGAGTTCTGGGTAAAGCGGGGCCTCTACTGAGCTCCAGAATTGTACTTCCCTTGTCCATACTTCCTCTTGCGGCTGTCAATCTGCTGCTGCTTCCCTTCAATCATGAGAGCTCTATCTACCAACTCCTGGTAGCTGTTGAAGGTTGCCACCATCAACTGCATGCTCAGCTCATCATTCAGTCCTTCCAGAAACTTCTCCTGCTTAGCTGCATCTGTAGCAACGTCATCTGGGGCATACCGTGCTAACTTACTAAAATCATCCACATACTGGCCAACTGTGCGTCCTCCTTGGTGCAAGTTGCAAAACTCACGCTTCTTCATGGCCATAGCTCCTGCTGAAACATGGGCAGTAGAGAAAGCCTGCTAAAACTGGTCCCATGTGACAGTGTCGACGGGGTAAGTGGCTGTGAAATTCTCCCACCATGATGTTGCGGGTCCATCAAGCTGATGTGCAGCAAAATGCACTCTCTCTGCATCTGTGCATCCTGTAGTGGTCAACTCCCTTCCAATCTTGCGGAGCCAATCATCTACAACTATCGGCTCGGTGCTACTGGAGAACACCAGTGGATTAAGCCTTAAGAAACGGGCTAAGTGATCACAGGTGGTGGTGGTGGTGGGTTGTTGTTGTTGTTGTTGTTCCCCTGATTCTAGTTCTAGACTAGTAGCTGCATCAGGGTATTCTGCTGCTGGATCAACTGAGTAAGCTCCGGTGGGAATGCAAATCCATTGTCGCGTCTCGGAGGCATCTGATGGGTTTAGAAAAGATGAGAAAATAGAATAGAAATATATCTAGAGGGAAAACACTACCCATATGCACATGAGACAAACACAATCACATCACTTCAATCAATTCAAGCAAGGGCATACAACGGTCTAACTATCGCTACAAAAGTGCTCGGACTATACTATATACATTGGGGAATACTACTACTGTTGTGGTAGTCGACTAGAAAAATTGATCGGTGGAAGACTCCATGATATCTGCTCCAGCTTCATCAACATAGTCATCATCGCTATCATCAGGGTCCGAGTCGGTGTCATCGATGATGATGTAGTTCTCCGGGCAAGTGGAATCATCGTCTTCTCCTCCTAGCGTGGGGTCTCCCATGAATATTCTTAGCTTCTTCTTCAGATCATCATTCTTCTCCATGAGTATCGTCATTTCCTCTTCATATCTATCGCGTGTAGACTTGAGTTCTTCCTCCAGCTCCGTGATCTTGGTCATTGCCTTCTTCAAATCTATCATGCCTGCGCACATCTGGTTCTCCTGGCGACGAATGTGCTGGTTTAACTCTTGGATAAAAGCTGCAATAGATCTATCCTTCCTGGTGCTGATCATCTCCCATTGCTCATCTCGGTGCTCACAAATCTGGTAGATAGTATCCTTGAGATCTTTGTGGTAAATTTCTCCAATGCGTCCCATGGTGATGTGGGCTACCATGCTCTTTCCTAGACTCCAGGTTGGTGCATCAAAGGAAAACTCTATGGGTCAGTGACTGGCATGAACGTCCTTCCTGGAACTTGAACTCGAATCATCCAACGCTCCTCTTCTGGTAAAGTGGCAATGTAAGTCCTGGTGAAGCTTGGTATCCCAATGTTCATGTACTTAGCAACTTCCTTCAAGTGGCGTCCAAAAGGTGTATCTTCATCCGCCATCCTAAAGAGTAGAAAAGGGAGATGAGTCAGAAATGAGAAGAGAGTAGTGATCTAGGGCTTTAGCTTAGTGGTCGTGTCCTACAGTCAGCGTGGGCTCTGATACCATCTTGTAGCGACCAGACCTCAAACAGTCTGATCTCTGTGCATCAGTGTCATTCCTGAATCGGTAATACTGACACGCACAGTACTTGAAGGATTTATAACAGAGTAGCAATCACACACTTATTACACCGAATGTCTCAAAAGAGAACTTATTACAATAAATATGGCTTAAGGCCATCTAAAACGATAACAACGGAAGGCTTGGAAGATAAAATGAGTCCATTAACTCCAACGACATCACTAAGTGAAAGATCACGACCAAAGGCACCTTACTCGTCCTCTGAAAAGTCTGCAACATGAACGTTGCAGCCCGAAATGGGTCAACACATGGTATATGCTGGCAATGTAACACATAAAGAGTAATGAACAAAATAATGCTATCACTACATGCAATATGGCTGGTGGAAAGCTCTATGGTTACAGTTTTGCATAAAGGCAATTTTCCCTACAACAAAGGAATAAATTTTATTTAACTATCATGGTGGTTGTTAAACATTGAGAAGTTTCCTCCAACTCAATCCCAATTAAGCATCATCATTAAACCCAATCAAATTAAATTAAGTAATTTGATGAGATCTATGTGATAATCCAAGAACTAGATACTCAAAACATCCATAACCGGGGACACGGCTAACCATGATTAGTTTGTACACTCTGCAGAGGTTTGCGCACTTTTCCCCACAAGACTCAAATACATCCATGGTCGGAGAATCGAGACATAGTCTTTCTGAAACAATAACTCTTTACTCTGGGTGGACAGTTACACCTACTTTCCCCTACATCTGCTAGCCCACCACTGAAAGAGGTCTCGCAACGTACTCAACTATGCTAGAGCCCATAATAGCTTGTGGCTGCACACGGAAGTTTCTAGCATGAATAATCTTATGATCCCTTTGATCCTGGGTGGCGGTCCATAGGAGAATCACACGGTACCCCAGAATTTCCAAAAATACAGGCAACACTAGGTTCCCCAGGTGCCTCAGTCCACCCAGATGTGTATTAAAGTAGCCACCTTAAGTTAACCATTAAATAACAACACTCACATTTGTCATGGATACACTCACCCAATCCTCGTCTACAAGCATAGCATAGTAATATAAGCAACATAGAAGTAACTCCCAAAGGTTTGATAATAAACAGGTAAATAGGTACTACCTCATTTACTTACCAAAACCCAAATGTTAAATCAGATCCTAACCATGCAATTGTTTGAGAATTGATTTAATGCAATAAAACTGGGTAGTAAAGAGGTATGATTAAAGTGTTACTTGCCTTGCCGATGATCCGTTAAACCTAGGGACTCGTAGTAGCACGCTTCGCACTCCGGGTACTCTATCGCAAACAAACAAGCATACAATAAGCACTCAACTAGAAGCACGGGTAAAACTCAAATAAAAGATCTAACCAGAAAGTTCAACTTAAGAACTCCAGTTTGCAAAAATAATCAAATCAGACGAACCAACGAAACTCAAACTGCGAAAGAAACAAGCTTCATTTACTAATCTGGACTTAAGTAAAATTTTACAGTAGCAAAAACTTTTTTTAAGTTGGTTAAACAGAAAGAGGGCTTCGAGACGAAGAACTATGCGCTTGAATTGCCTGATTCCGATAAACGAGCGAAAAGATAAACTAAAACTAAGATTCGGGCTGAAATCGCGATCGAAAAATAATCGCGGAAAACCCTGGAAAAAGAAAACTAACGAACAGGCTAACGAACGAACGTTCGCTGTCTGCGGCTAAACGGTGAACAATGTTCGTTAAAACGAATGGATGAGCAGACGCTCGCTAAATAATTAAACCGGAAAAACCGAACTCATCTAAAACAAAAAAAACAAAACTAGTTTTTTTTAAATGAATTGGTTTTTCTCTAAAAAAACAACGAATGGCGGCGGCGGCTTCAGGTACCTCCGGCGAGGTCTAATACGTCTCCGTCATATCTATAATTTTTGATTGTTCCATGCCAATATTCTTCAACTTTCATATACTTTTGGCAACTTTTTATATTATTTTTGGGACTAACATATTGATCCAGTGCCCAGTGCCAGTTCCTGTTTGTTGATTGTTTTATGTTTCGCAGAAACCCAATACCAAACGGAGTCCAAATGGGATAAAAATGGACGGAGAATTATTTTGGAATATTTGTGATTTTTGGGAGGAAGAATCAACGTGAGACGGTGCCCGAGGTGGCCACGACACATGGGCCCACGCCCACTCCAGGTGGGCGTGCCCCCACCCTCCTGGGCCCCTCATAAGGAGGTTGATGCCCTTCTTTGGCCTCAAGAAAGCTAATTTTTGTAAAAAGATCTGGGCGAAGGTTTCAGTCTAATCGGAGTTACGGATCTCCGGATATAAAAGAAATGGTGCCAGGGCAGAATTCTAGAACGCGGAAACAGAGAGTGACAGAGAGATAGATCCAATCTCAGAGGGGCTCTCGCCCCTCCCACGCCATGGGAGCCAAGGACCAAAGGGGAAACCCTTCTCCCATCTAGGGAGAAGGTCAAGGAAGAAGAAGAAGAAGGGGGGCTCTCTCCCCCTTGCTTCCGGTGGTGCCGGAGCACTGCCGGGGGCCATCATCATCACCGTGATCTTCACCAACACCTCTGCCATATTTACCAACATCTCCATCACCTTCCCCCTTCTATATTCAGCGGTCCACTCCCGCAACCCACTGTACCCTCTACTTAAACATGGTGCTCAATGCTATATATTATTTCCCAATGATGTATGGCTATCTTATGATGTTTGAGTAGATCCGTTTTGTCCTATGGGTTAATTGATGATCGTGATTGGTTTGAGTTGCATGTTTTATTATTGGTGATGTCCTATGGTGCTCTCCGTGTTGCGCAAGTGTGAGGGATCCCCGCCGTATGTGTAACACCCCAAAAATTTAACTAGGTTTTAGTTATTAAAATTTTGACAAGAATTTAAATTTTTTGCCTGCAAGTATATCTCTGTTGATTTCAATACTTTTCTTTTATTATTTAGGATTTTTTCCCAAGTGGATCCTTCCAAAACATATTGGACTTATTTGCCATCTCATTAAAACAATTTCCTAATCAGTAGGTTTATTTATTAAGTTATTCCACCCTGAGCTATATTCTTTAAATGACTTGTTTTAAGTTTTGGAGCTCTTTTTGTACTGCAACCAGTTGATAACTTTAACTAATATTCCAACCAAAATTTGTAGATGTCATGTGATGCCCCTAAGTCACTTTTGTGCAATAATATATTTCATTCATTGCATATTTTGAGTGCTACACCTGTTTTTCTTCTCTGGTCCAGTGGACAATTTTGCACTACAACCCTTTTAAATATTTGTTTCTAGCTTCCACCAAAATTGTGGGATGTCAGTAGGAGCATATGATTCCATTATATGCAAAAATCCAGGGATGTTCTTTGAAATTTTTGAGTGAATCAACCTCATCTCCATTCTGGTCCAACATGATGGTTTGTACAGCAACCATATTCTTGCTTGCTCTTTGGCCCTTGATTCTTTCTCCTACTTGTAGTCCTCCATGCTAAACCCCTAAGTCCAGGAGCATGCAACCATTGGCATATTTTTGGTTCATGAAATAATGCCATTCACCTCCTGTTTAGATTTGAAGTTCTGCAAAACTTGCACTAGCAAGTTTGTGCTTTTCACCAACTAACCTCACCACCCTCTTGTGCATCCAAAGAGACTTCAATCTGGAAGATTTGGCTACTCCAAGAAAAGCCTAAGTACCTGCGGCATTTTGTCAAACGCCTTGAGAGCATGACCAGATTTGACATGAGTTGTTGTGGGCATTGTGAACTTGGTCTCCTGACCAAACCACCTTGTCCCCTGAGTTTCACTCTATCAACAACCTAGCTCTGTTGCTTGCCAACCTCACCTGTGACCTGTAGCATGCCACGGCATTTTACCGAACACCTTCCATGCATGCACTGGACGCGCCCAGAGCGCGCGTATTGCACGAACCGCGCCCGAGCCGACACGCTGGCCCCCTGGTTTTGGCCCGCTCTGCAGCGCCACGCCACGCACTAACCACCTCACAGAAACACGCCTAGCCGCCCTGGCAGCCAACAGCGCCACCGACAGAGCTTTTAGCGGCACGCCGGTGTCCGCAGCGTGCCTCTTCCACGGTCGGCGCCGCCAAAGCCACCCCGGCTTGCCACCTGCCCCTGGAACAGTGCAAGCTCATCCGCAGCCTCGTCCTCTAGCGCTCGTCGCCGCCACGTCGCCCAAGCTACAGGAAGGCGGTTCGCCGTCGTCCTTATCACCGGCCGCCTCGGAACCAACCTCCACCGCGTATATAAGGGCCCCGGAGCTCAATCGAGACCTCGAGCAACCTCATATGATCCTCCAAGTGTTGCCTTGGCCAGCAGTCGAGCAAGGGAAGGCCTTCTTCCCCGAGTCCGGCCGGTTCGGTCGCCGCCAAGCCCCGGCCGATTCCATCGCCACCAGTGCCTCTCCCTCTCGTCTCTCTCCACCAAGAACTCTGCCTTCCTCTCGCAAGCACAACCCCTCGCTCGATTTTGGCCGGAGACCACCGCAGCCCCAAACTCACTATCCACCCGAACGCCTCCTCCGCCGCGAAGCTCGTCGCCGGCAACTCCGTTCACCTCAGCGACCATGGCGTGTACCCACAGACTCGTCTCGACCTCCTGAGCACACCCATGTCCTCAGATCTCCAAGGGACGCCCCCGTTTGCCGGCAAATCCTCGCCGGAGCTCCGCCTCTGTTCGGTCGGAGGGGAACGACGCGCGCGTGGCTGGTCAAACCTGACCAGTGGGCCAGGCGGGCCCACCGTCAGTGACCCAGCGCCGGTCCACGCAGGATTAAGTGGAAGCGCACTTTCGAAGTACGCTTTCTACGTGTACACGTTTTATTTGAAACGTTTTTCTTTTCTGTTTTTTTTAATATCAGATTTTGACCAAACTTTGACCTGCTGTATCTTTTTAAATATAACTCCAAATAAATTAATTCTTTTTCCTACCTCTCTCAAATATTGTCTAGTTTATTTTAAGATTTATTTGAAAAAATTTCAAAACAACTTTTTGTGCTGTTTTTATTTTGTGTGTTAATTCATTTATATTTCTAAAATAGGATTTTTGAAGAGAGGAGAAGTATTTCAAGAGTTTGAAATGCACCCTGCCTTCCCATGACCTGAAGGCAAGAATTCTGAATCCCGGCATAAATATTTTTGTGTGTTTGATGACACATTTATAACATCACCTCACTTTAGAGAAACTTGTTATTTCATGTGATATGATCATATGCATGGGTGCATGTTAGTGATTTCCATGCTGTTGGAAATGAACACACTTGTGATGATAATCATCCTCATGTGCCTTGCATGCATACCGGCAGGAACCCGGCAAAACCTCTGCCTTGGGTAGGCATGAGTTTGTCGCCGGTCTCCGTCGGGACGGTTATGTCTGGTATGGCATGGTAAGGTAATATGAGCGGTGACTCTGTTGGTTGAAATATATTGTTATGCTAATCATGCAGGGAAGATTATAAACCTCCTGAGTCGTCCGTAGATCGAGTCTTGTTCCAGTAACCCCCATACTCGTTTCGTACTACCACTCATCTCTACAGCAAGTAGAGTACGGTTCAGGAAGTTGTTAACCTCTTTCTAGCACACACCGTACAGAGAGGCCAGGGTGGAAGATACCGGTTGTAGCTGGTAGGCAGGCCACCTGGTCCGGGGGCATGGGTGTTTCGGGTTGAGACCGAGAGGGGAGGCCACCCCTTAGAGCGCGCGATACAAATTTGATCCCATGCTACGCGAGGTTGTAGCCTCCCCACTTAGAGTTTGCTTGACAGGTGTCGTGGGTGATTCCAGACACGTGTGAGTTAAGCTGGTGTGTGCAAGTTAGGTGTGTTTTCAACAAAAAGACCGTAGACGGAATTATTCCCGATGGACTAAAAAATCCGTTACTCGCGGGTAAAGAGTACACCCTCTGCAGAGATAAAACCTATTCGAATAGCCGTGTCCATGGTTAAGGATTACAGTCTGGGATGGGTCGAGTGTCGGTCTTAGTGTCGGTCTTCAGAGGTGAAACTGTTAAATCAGAACTGATATTACAACTTGTGACATGTGATAATGATGATTATTATTTTGTTGTGGACTAACCCGTGATACTTTTGATATTATCGAATATCCCTGGGATGGTTTACCTCCGGTATATTCACTATGATTGTTTCTTTTAAAGCCCTTTATGTGGTGTCGCTCAGACGCCCGACTGTGACATTTCTTTTAAAGCCCTTTATGTGGTGTCGCTCAGACGCCCGATTGTGGCATTTCTTTTAAAGCCCTTTATGTGGTGTCGCTCAGACGCCCGACTGTGGCATTTCTCTTAAAGCCCTTTATGTGGTGTCGCTCAGTCGCCCGACTGTGGCATTTCTTTTAAAGCCCTTTATGTGGTGTCGCTCAAACGCCCGACTGTGGCATGCTTGTTATTTATTTCATAATATTTTTAACACTTCTATGATATTGCATATTCATATATATAACATGCTTACACGCATCAGAGTTATACTTATCTTTTGTGACTGACGTCATGAGTATAAAATATTTTTAGCACATCATTATTATATTATACCCGTGTTCATAATGTTTGCGAGTACATTCAAAGTACTCACAGGCTTGTCCCTGGCTATTGTCTTGGCCAGATTTCTTGCGCAGAAAGGAGCGACCATGTTGACAGCCCCAGAACCCACGCAATGGTGATAGCAGCCCCGCGAAGATAGGAGTTAACCTGGTCAGCTGTTCCTGTGGGAAATGGAGTCCCATATACACTGATGATTCACAACCCGCTTCCGCCATCAACCACTAGAAACCATTTGTTGTACTCACAGGCCAGAATGGTCTTGTACTACATATTTTGTGTTTTGCTTGGAATTTCTGTATCAAGTTGGTGCCTCATCAGCTAACAGTTATCCTGGGGCTGGTGAGCATAACGGCCATTTTCTGGGAATTAACACCCGGAAAAACCGGTTGCCATAGTATGGTTTGCAATATGTTCATGATTTGCTTATGGTGGGTGGCGAGAGTGAACAGAAGCACAGACCCGAGTAAGTAGGTTGTTTGCGTATGGGATAAAGGGGACTTGATGCTTTAATGCTATGGTTGGGTTTTACCTTAATGATCTTTAGTAGTTGCGGATGCTTGCTAGAGTTCCAATCATAAGTGCATATGATCCAAGAAGAGAAAGTATGTTAGCTTATGCTTCTCCCTCAAATAAAATTGCAATAGTGATTACCGGTCTAGTTATCAATTGCCTAGGGACAAATAACTTTCTAGTGACAAAAAGCTCTTGACTAAAACTGACTTAGTTGTGTCTTTATCTAAACAGCCCCTACTTTTTATTTACATGTTCTTTATTATCTTGCAAACCTATCCAACAACACCTACAAAGTACTTCTAGTTTCATACTTGTTCTAGGTAAAGCGAACACTAAGTGTGCGTAGAGTCGTATCAGTGGCAGATAGGACTTGAGAGAATATTTATTCTACCTTTAGCTCCTCGTTGGGTTCAACACTCGTACTTATCGAAAGAGGCTACAATTATCCCGTATACTTGCGGGTCATCAAGACCTTTTTCTAGCGCCGTTGCCGGGGAGTCAGAGCGTGGGGTGAATATTCTCGTGTGTGCTTGTTTGCCTTATCACTAAGTAATTTTTATTTGCTTTTCTAAGTTGTTATCTATCTTTTGTTATGGATATGGAACACGAAATACCAAAAAAATTAGGTGTACTTGCTACTCATGGAGATGGGGAACCTCCTAAAACCCTCGATGCTCGTTATGTTCAAGATATTATGTACTACTTTGATAATCTTGAGAAAACCCCATTCAATTATGTTTTGGGAGACACGTTGGATCAACGTGAATACTTTAGGGATTATCGCTTGACACAAAAAGGGAAACTATTATGGCATCAAATTCATATGTTACGTTGGTATGCTCGTCAACTATGCTTGATGCATGATTATACTTGCTGCTCTAGGATGAAGGCTCCACACCTTCCCTTTTCATGCAAATTTAATGATAATGAAACCTTAGCTTCTTATGCTAATGGTATCTATGATTACTATGATGTGGAACAAATAGAAGAATTTGTTGCTTTTATGGGTGCTTATGAGATTGAATCTATGTTTAAAGCGTTTGACGATTTTGATGATTCATTTTATAGACCCGGAAATTTTGCTATACTTAGATATTGCTATGAAAATTATGAATACAATTACAATATTGATGCATTTATTGAGAAAGTCTCCGCTGTCCAAGAAGAGACTAATATTTTGCAGGAAGTTATGGAAGAAGAAATTGATGAAACTGTGAGCTCATTGGATGAAAAAGATGATGAGGAGAGCGAAGAACAAAAGGAGGAAGAGAGGATTAGCTATCTGTGCCCACCTCTTAATGAGAGTAACTCTTCAACTCATACATTGTTTAATTTCCCTTCGTGCTTACCGAAGGATGATTGCTATGATGATTGTTATGATCCTGTTGATTCTCTTGAAATATCGCTTTTTGATGATGCTTGCTATACTTGTGGCCAAGATGCCAATATGAATTATGCTTATGGAGATGAACTTGCTATAGTTCCTTATGTTAAACATGAAATTTTTGCTATTGCACCCACGCATGATAGTCCTATTATGTTTTTGAATTCTCCACACTAAACTATATCAAAGAAGTTTGTGCTTATTAAGGATTATATTGATGGGTTGCCTTTTACTATTGCACATGATGATTTTGATAGATATAATATGCATGTGATTGCTGCCCCTACTTGCAATTATTATGAGAGAGGAACTATATCTCCACCTCTCTATGTTTCCAATATGATAAAATTGCAAGAAACTGCTTATACTATGCATTGGCATTTACTTGGTGTGCATGAATTGTTCTTTTATGACATGCCGATGCATAGGAAGAGAGTTATACTTCGTCATTGCTTGATATATGTTACTTTGTGCTCGCTACTAAATTACAAATCATTGTTAATTAAAATTGGCTTTGATATACCTTGGGATCCGAGTGGATCCATTACTTGAGCACTTTATGCCTAGCTTAATGGCTTTAAAGAAAGCGCTGCCAGGGAGACAACCCAAAAGTTTTAGAGAGTCATTTATTTCTGTTGAGTGCTTTCATATAGTTTAAAAACAAAAAAATAAAGT
This sequence comes from Triticum aestivum, assembly GCF_018294505.1. Classification (NCBI taxonomy): domain Eukaryota; kingdom Viridiplantae; phylum Streptophyta; class Magnoliopsida; order Poales; family Poaceae; genus Triticum; species Triticum aestivum. The sequence goes on from NC_057801.1 coordinate 519,680,797, forward strand.
GGGGAACCGAAAACTTTTCAAAAAGGAAAGTGAAAGTGAGAAAGACAAGCATTGTTGAAGTGGGAGCTAGCCTTGAACTTTGTTCATGCTCATGGAAACTTTGTGAATCTTGATTACAGAAACTTTTCATAAAAAATAATTATCCCCTTGTACAATTCCATTGTATTATAAAAATAATGTGCTAAGGTTTGCCTTTAGGATTTTTACAATGCTTGTTGGTTTGTACGGTGCAGGACAGAAACTTTGGCTGTAGTGCGTGATTTTACATTTTTAACTGGAACGTCAAATGGTTCTGATTCCTTTTGAACTGTCTTTATGTACAAATTGTTTATGTTTCCTAATTTTGGTAGAATTTTTGGGGTACCAGTAGTATGGTGAATGTTCATATTGCTACAAACTGTTCTGTTTTTGAAAGATTCTGTTTTTGATGCATAGTTTGCTTGTTTTGATGAAACTATCAATTCCTATCAGTGGATTAAGCCATGGAAAAGATATATTACAGTAGTCACAATGCAAAAACAAAATATGAATTGGTTTTCAACAGTACTTAGAGTGGTGATTTGCTTTATTATACTAACGGATCTTACCGAGTTTTCCGTTGAAATTTTGTGTGGATGAAGTGTCTAATCGAGGAGGTTTCGATATGAGGAAAAGGAAGAGAGGCAAGAGCTCAAGTTTGGGGATTCCCGAGGCAACCCAAGTAAATATTTAAGAAGATTCAAGGTCTAAGCTGTACGGTTTGCAATATGTTCGTGATTTGCTTATGGTGGGTGGCGTGAGTGAACAGAAGCACAGACCCGAGTAAGTAGGTTGTTTGCGTATGGGATAAAGGGGACTTGGTGCTTTAATGCTATGGTTGGGTTTTACCTTAATGATCTTTACTAGTTGCGGATGCTTGCTAGAGTTCCAATCATAAGTGCATATGATCCAAGAAGAGAAAGTATGTTAGCTTATGCTTCTCCCTCAAATATAATTGCAATAGTGATTACCGGTCTAGTTATCGATTTCCTAGGGACAGATAACTTTCTCGTGACAAAAAGCTCTCTACTAAAACTAACTTAGTTGTGTCTTTATCTAAACAGCCCCTACTTTTTATTTACGTGTTCTTTATTATCTTGCAAACCTATCCAACAACACCTACAAAGTACTTCTAGTTTCATACTTGTTCTAGGTAAAGCGAACACTAAGCGTGCATAGAGTCGTATCAGTGGCAGATAGGACTTGAGAGAATATTTATTCTACCTTTAGCTCCTCTTTGGGTTCGACACTCTTACTTATCAAAAGAGGCTACAATTATCCCGTATACTTGCGGGTCATCAAGGTCCGGCGGGGCGGCGGGGCTCCAGTGGGGCGTCGATGGGTTTGGGCGGCGAGGCGCGTGCGGCGGCTGTGGCGGCGGCGGAGGCGGCTAGGGGTGGGTGTGAAGTGGCAGCGGGGTGGGGTACTTATAGGGGGTCGGGGGGGAGGGGGGGCGTCCGACTTGGGGGAGGGGGCACCCCCAAGCGGCGGCGGCGGCAGCAGCCCGGACTCCGGCTGGAGTCCGGCTCGGCCACACTCGGGCGAGGCGGCGGCGCAGGTCCGCGAAGAACTTTTTTTTTTCAAATAATTCCGCCGAAACTTAAATAAATCCTAGAAAAATAAATAAAAATCTAAAAATGCCAAAACAAATTTTCACCGTCTAAATAAAAATATTTAGAACAAGATGAACATTTTCTTGGCCTAAAAATGCAATTTTTGAAAACGTGCAATTTTCTAATTCAAATAAAATTGCAATAAAACTCCCAAATAAAATACTTATTTGATTTTAATATTTTTCCTCTAGTATTTCATTTATTTTCGGAAAGTCATTTTATTCCCTCTCTTTTATTTTGTAAATGAAATATACAGAGAGAAAAATATTTAAAACCAAACGATCCTATTTTAAATTTTTTGAGAAACTCAAATATGAAAATAACAAAATCCCCAACTCTCTTAGTGGGTCCTTGAGTTGCGTAGAATTTCTAGGATCAAGCCAAAATGCAATAAAATATGATATGCAATAATGATCTAATGTATAACATTCCAAATTGAAAATTTGGGATGTTACAACTAGTAAAAAAGTGCATGCGATTGAAGAGATTAATGTTTCGAATCGAAAGATGGATGAACTTATAAAATTATTTGCTAGTAAGAGTGCTTTTTTGATCCTAATGATATGCCCTTGTCCATTTTGATTGAGAATAATAATGAATCTATGGATGTTAATTTTGTTGGTAGGAACAATTTTGGTAATAACGCGTATAGAGGTAATTTTAATCCTAGGCCGTTTCCTAGTAATTCCTCTAATAATTATGGTAATTCCTACAGCAATTCTTATGGAAATTTTAATAAGATGCCCTCTGATTTTGAGATTAGTGTTAAAGAATTTATGAGTTCGTAAAAGAATTTCAATGCTTTGATTGAAGAAAAATTTCTCTTGATGTTGACTCTTTGAAACTTAGATCTATTCCACCTAAGCATGATATCAATGAGTCTCTCAAACCCATGAGAATTTCCATTGATGAGTGCAAAGAAAGAACTACTAAGATGCGTGCTAAAATGGATCGGTTTATAAAAGCGTGTTCTTCTAGTTTTCATGAAAATAATAATGAAGATCTTAAAGTGATTGATGTGAATCCTATTGAATCTTTGTTTTCCAATGTAAATCTTGATAAAGATGGGACTAGAGATGAGTCAACTTTAGTTGAAAGGCGTCCCAACGATTCAGAGTTTTTAGATCTAGATGCAAAAATTGATAAAAGTGGGATTGGAGAGGTCAAGACTTAAGTAGCAATGAACCCACTCTTTTGGATTTCATGAAATTTAATTATGATAATTGTTATTTAGTAGATTGTATTTCCTTGTTGCAATCCATGTTGAATTCTCCTCATTCTTATAATCAAAACAAAGCTTTTAGTAAACATATCGTTGATGCTATGATGCAATCTTTTGAAGAAAAGATTGAATTGGAAGTTTCTATCCCTAGAAAACTTTACGATGAGTGGGAACCTACTATTAAGATTAAGATTAAAGATTATGAGTGCCATGCTTTGTGTGATTTGGGTGCTAGTGTTTCCACGATTCCAAAAACTTTATGTGATATGTTAGGTTTCCGTGAATTTGATGATTGTTCTTTAAATTTGCATCTTATGGATTCCACTAGAAACCTATGGGAAGGATTAATAATGTTCTTATTGTTGCAAATAGGAATTATGTGCCCGTAGATTTCATTATTCTTGATATAGATTGCAATCCTACATGTCCTATTATTCTTGGTAGACCATTCCTTAGAACGATTGGTGCAATTATTGATATGAAAGAAGGAAACATTAGATTCCAATTTCTGTTAAGGAACGGCATGGAACACTTTCCTAGAAATAAAATTAAATTTCCATATGAATCTATTATGAGAGCTACTTATGGATTGCATACCAAAGATGACAATACCAAGATCTATTCGTGTTTTATGCCTAGCTAAGGGCGTTAAACAATAGTGCTTGTTGGGAGGCAACCCAATTTTATTTTTTGTTCTTTAATTTTTGTTCCTGTTTAGTAACAAATAATTCATCTATCCTATGGTTAGATGTGGTTTTGTGTTTTAATTAGTGTTTGTGCCAAGTTAAACCTTTAGGATAGCTTACGGTGACAGTTGTATTGATCCTGCTGAAAAACAGAAATATTTTTGCCCAGTAAATAATTTCCTGGATTTTATTAAAACGTGCTTTTATCTGATTCTTTTTGCTCTGGATTGGTTCACAAATTTCTTAGGTTGTACAAATTTTTCAGAATTTTTGGATTTACAGAATTATTCGAGAGTTCCAGATTACTACATACTGTTCTGTTTTTGACAGATTCTGTTTTCTACGTGTCGTTTGCTTATTTTGATGAATCTATGGGTAGTATCGTGCGGGGGGGGGGGGGGGGTATGAACCATGGAAAACTTTGAATACAGTATATATTACACCAATATAAATAAATAATGAGTTTGCAAAAATACCTTAAAGTGGTGATTTAGTTTCTTATACTAACGGAGCTTATAAGATTTTCTGTTGAGTTTTGTGTTGTGAAGTTTTCAAGTTTTGGGTAAGGATTTGATGGACTATGGAATAAGGAGTGGCAAGAGCCTAAGCTTGGGGATGCCCAAGGCACCACCAAGGTAATATTCAAGGACAACCAAGGGCCTAAGCTTGGGGATGCCCCGAAAGGCATCCTGATACGTCTCCAACGTATCTATAATTTTTGATGTATTCATGCCATGTTTATAATTTTTTTCCCATGATTTTGGTATGATTTCATTAGAACTAACCTGGACTGACGCTGTTTTCAGCAGAACTACCGTGGTGTTGTTTTTGTGCAGAAATAAAAGTTCTCGGAATGAGCTGAAAATCAACGAAGATTTTTTTTTGGAAAATGTAAAAAATACTGGAACAAAAAGCTACCAGTGGGGAATCATGAGGGCCCCACGAGGGTGGAGGGAGCCCCCTAGGGCGCACCTCCTGCCTCGTGGACTCCCTGTGGGGCTGCCTGACATGAGACTGACGCCAACCCCTCCTATAAATCCCCAAATTTCTAGAGCAAAACTTAGATCAGGAGTTCCGCCACTTCAAGCCTCTGTAGCCACCAAAAACCAATCGGGACCCTGTTCCGGCACCCTGTCGGAGGGGGAACCATCACCGGTGGCCATCTTCATCATCCAGGCGCTCTCCATGACAAGGAGGGAGTAGTTCACCCTCGGGGCTGAGGGTATGTACCAGTAACTATGTGTTTGATCTCTCTCTCTCTTGTGTTCTTGATATGGCACGATCTTGATGTACCGCAAGCTTTGCTATTATAGTTGGATCTTATGATGTTTCTCCCCTCTACCTTCTTGTAATGGATTGAGTTTTCCCTTTGAGGTTATCTTACCGGACTGAGTCTTTAAGGACTTGAGAACACTTGATGGTCTTGCATGGGATACCCGTGGTGACAATGGGGTATTCTATTGATTCACTTGATGTATGTTTTGGTGATCAACTTTGGGGTTCCATGACCTTGGGAATCTATGCATAGGGGTTGGCACACGTTTTCATCTTGACTCTCCAGAAGAAACTTTGGGGCACTCTTTGAAGTTCTTTGTGTTGGTTTGAATAGATGAATCTGAGATTGTGTGATGCATTTCGTATAAACATACCCACGGATACTTGAGGTGACATTGGAGTATCTAGGTGACATTAGGGTTTTGGTTGATGTGTGTCTTAAGGTGTTATTTTACTATGAACTCTAGTGCTTTTTGTGACACTTATAGGAATAGCCCAATGGATTGATCGGGAAGAATAATTTTGAGGTGGTTTCATACCCTACAGTACTCTCTTCGTTTGTTCTCCACTATTAGTGACATTTGAGTGACTCTTTCTTGCATGTTGAGGGATTGTTATATGATCTAATTATGTTATTATTGTTGAGAGAACTTGCACTAGTGAAAGTATGAACCCTGGGCCTTGTTTCGAAGCATTGTAATATCGTTTTAGCTCACTTTTATCACTAGTTACCTTGCAGTTTGTATGTTTTCAGATTACAAAAACCTATATCTGCCATCCATATTGCACTTGTATCACCATCTCTTCGCCGAACTAGTGCACCTATACAATTTACCATTGTATTGGGTGTGTTGGGGACACAAGAGACTCTTTGTTATTTGGTTGCAGCATTGATTGAGAGAGACCATCTTCATCCTACGCCTCCCACGGATTGTTAAATCTTAGGTTATCCACTTGAGGGAAATTTTCTAGTGTCCTACAAACCTCTGCACATGGAGGCCCAACAACGTCTACAAGAAGAAGGTTGTGTAGTAGACATCAAGCTCTTTTCAGGCGCCATTGCCGGGGAGGTTAGTGCTTGTAGGTATATCTTTAGATCTTGCAATCAAATCTTTTCGTTTCTTTTTTTATCACTAGTTTAGTCTATAAAAGAAAACTACAAAAAAATGGAATTGAGGTTGCCTCATATGCTTCATCTCTTTAATGTGTTTCATGAAAATTATGGAAAGGAAAATTGTGCCCAAGTGTTAGAAGAAGAATGCATTAAAATGTTTGGCACTACATTTTTGAAGGATGAGCATGATTGCAATGTTGTTAGTATGAATTCTTTGAATATCCATGATGCTAATGATATGCAAAGCCACAAGCTTGGGGGTGATATGTTTAATGAAGATGATACTTTTAGTCCCCCAAGTTTTGATGAAAGCATGCCTCCTATTTATGATGAAAGTGAGTTTGGAAGAGTGTCAACTTTAGGAAGTAGTTATCCCACTATTTTGGAGGGTGTTGTGATAATTATGAAAGTGGATTTGGAGAGGTCATGACTTTATTTAGTGATGAATGCACTATTTTGGAAGACGTTCCAATTGATTATGAGAACAAAGTTGCTATCTATGATGATTATTGTGATGACATGTATGCTAGAAATAATAATGATAACCATGAAACTTGTCATCTTGATTTTAATTTTCAATTGGATTACGCCTCACATGATAGTTATTTTGTTGAGTTTGCTCCCACTACTATGAATGAGAAGAATTTTGCTTATGTGGAGAGTAGTAAAATTTATATGCTTGTGGCCCATGAAAATAATGCTTTATGTGATAGTTATATTGTTGAATTCATTCATGATGCTACTTAAAACTATTATGAGGGAGGAATATATGCTTGTAGGAATTGCAATAATATCAAGTTTCCTCTCTATGTGTTGAATATCTTGAAGATTTGCTTGTTTTACCTTCCTATGCTATTGATTCTCGTTCCCATAAGTTGTTTGCTCACAACATCCCTATGCATAGGAAGTGGGTTAAGCTTAAATGTGTTAGTCATATGCTTCATGATGCTCTCTTTGTGTTTCAATTCTTATCTTTCATGTGAGCGTCATTGAAATCATCATGCCTAGCTAAAAAGGCATTAAAGAAAAACGCTTGTTGGGAGACAACCTAATATTTATCCCTACTGTTCTTGTGTGTTAACATGATTAATATAATGTAGTAATCATGTTTTATAGCTTTTGTTTCAATAAAGTGCCAAGTAAGACCTTTGGGATAGCTTACGGTGATAGTTGTGTTGATCCTGCTGAAAATCAGAAACTTTTTCGCGCAGTAAATTAGTTTTGATAATTCACAGAAACGTGCTTTTGATCTGATTCTTTTTGCTATGGGTTGATACACAAATTTCTCAGGAGTTCCTAATTTGTATGGATTTTGGAGTTACAGAAGTATTCGAGAGTTACAGATTACTACATATTGTTCTGTTTTTGACAGATTCTGTTTTCTATGTGTTGTTTGCTTATTTTGATGAATCTGTGAGTAGTATCGGAGGGTATGAACCATAGAGAAGTTGGAATACAGTAGATATTACACCAATATGAATTTAGAATGAGTTCACAACATTAACAAAAGTGGTGATTTATTTTCTTATACTAACGAAGCTTACGAGTTTTTTGTTGAGTTTTGTGTTGTGAAGTTTTCTTGTTTTGGGTAAAGATCCGATGGACTATGGAATAAGGAGTGGCAAGAGCCTAAGATTGGGGATGACCAAGGCACCCAAGGTAATGTTCAAGGACAACCAAGAGCCTAAGCTTGGGGATGCCCCGGATGGCATCCTCTCTTTCGTCTTCGTTCATCGGTAACCTTACTTGGAGCTATATTTTTATTCACCACATGATATGTGTTTTGCTTGGAGAGTCATGTCATTTTATTTTGTTTTGCTTGCTGTTTGAATAATATCCCAAGATCTGAAATTTTTAAATGTTAGAGAGTCTTTGCATTGTTACATAATTATTCAACTACTCATTGATCTTCACTTATATCTTTTGGAGTAGTTTGTTGTTTGCTTTAGTGCTTCACTTATATCTTTTTAGAGCACGGCGGTGGTTTTATTTTGAAGAAATTGATGAACTTTCATGCTTCACTGATATTATTTTGAGAGTCTTAAATAGCATGGTAATTTTCTTTGGTTATGAATTTAGTCCTAATATGATAGGCATCCAAGGAGGATATAATAAAAACTTTCATAAAAAGTGCATTGAATACTAAGAGAAGTTTGATTCCTTATGATTGTTCTGAGATATGAAGATGGTGATATTAGAGTCATGCTAGTGAGTAGTTGTGAATTTGAGAGATACTTGTGTTAAAGTTTGTGATTCCCGTAGCATGCACGTATGGTGAACCGTTATGTGATGAAGTCGGAGCATGCTTTATTTATTGATTGTCTTCCTTATGAGTGGCGGTCGGGGACGAGCGATGATCTTTTCCTACGAATCTATCCCCTAGGAGCATGCGCGTAGTACTTTGTTTCAATGACTAATAGATTTTTGCAATAAGTATGTGAGTTCTTTATGACTAATGTTGAGTACATGGATTATACGCACTCTCACCCTTCCACCATTGCTAGCCTCTCTTGTAGCGCGCAACTTTCTCCGGTACCATACACCCACCATATACCTTCCTCAAAACAGCCACCATACCTAACTATTATGGCTAGCCATTCCGAGATATATTGCCATGCAACTTTCCACCGTTCTGTTTAGTATGACACACTTCGTCATTTTCATTTGCTTTGCATGATCATGTAGTTGACATTGTATTTGTGGCAAAGCCACCTTTCATAATTATTTCATACATGTCACTCTTGATTCATTGCACATTCCGGTACACCGCCGAAGGCATTCATATAGAGTCATATTTTGTTCTAAGTACCGAGTTGTAATTCTTGAGTTGTAAGTAAATAAAAGTGTGATGATCATCACTATTAGAGCATTGTCCCAGTGAAGAAAGGATGATGGAGACTATGATTCCCCCACAAGTCGGGATGAGACTCGGGACAAAAAATAAAAAAAGAGGCCAAATAAAAGCGAGGTCCCAAAAAAATGAGAGAAAAAGAGAGAAGGGGCAATGCTATGTGCTTCAGAGTAGCACCATGATCTTCATGATAGAGAGTCTCCTATGTTGTCACTTTCAAATACTAGTGGGAAGGTTTCATTATAAAACTTGGCTTGTATATTCCAATGATGGGCTTCCTCAAAATACCCTAGGTCTTCGTGAGCAAGCGAGTTGGATGCACACCCACTTAGTTTCCTTTTGAGCTTTCATACACTTATAGCTCTAGTGCATCCGTTGCATGGCTATCCCTACTCACTCACATTGATATCTATTGATGGGCATATCCATAGCCCGTTGATATGCCTAGTTGATGTGAGACTATCTTCTCCTTTTTGTCTTCTCCACAACCACCATATTCTCTTCCACCATAGTGCTATATCCATGGCTCACACTCATGTATTGCGTGAAGATTGAAAAAGACTAAGAACATCAAAAGTATGAAACGATTGCTTGGCTTGTCATCAGGGTTGTGCATGGTTTAAATATTTTGTGCGATGAAGATAGAGCATAGCCAGACTATATGATTTTGTAGGGATAGGTTTCTTTGGCCATGTTATTTTGAGAATACATGATTGCTTTGTTAGTATGCTTGAAGTATTATTGTTTTTATGTCAATATTAAACTTTTGTTTTGAAACTTATGGATCCGAACATTCATGCCACAATAGAGAAGATTACATTGATAAATATGATAGGTAGCATTCCACATCAAAAATTATGTTTTATCATTTACGTACTCGAGGACGAGCAGGAATTAAGCTTGGGGTGCTTGATACGTCTCCAACGTATCTATAATTTTTGATGTATTCATGCCATGTTTATAATATTTTTACATGATTTTGGTATGATTTGATAAGAACTAACCCGGACTGACGATATTTTCAGCAGAACTAACGTGGTGTTGTTTTTGTGCAAAAATAAAAGTTCTCAGAATGCATTGAAAATCAACGGAGATTTTTTTTTGAAAAATGTAAAAAATACTGGAACAAAAAGCTACTGGAGGGGAGTCATGAGGGCCCCACGAGGGTGGAGGGCGCGTCCCCCCAGGGTGCACCCCTGCCTCGTGGACTCCCTGTAGGGCCCCTGACATGAGACCGATGCCAACCCCTCCTATAAACCCCCAAACTTTTAGAACAAAACCGAGATCAGGAGTTCCGCTGCCGCAAGCCTCTATAGCCACCAAAAATCAATCGGGACCCTGTTCCGGCACCCTGTCGGAGGAGGGAACCATCACCGGTGGCCATCTTCATCATCCCGGTGCTCTCCATGATGAGGAGGGAGTAGTTCACCCTCGGGGCTTAGGGTGTGTATGCTACCTCTTGAGCTTGCGTTGGTTTTCCCTTGCAGAGGAAAGGGTGATGCAGCAAAGTAGCGTAAGTATTTCGCTCAGTTTCGAGAACCAATGTATCAATCCAGTAGGAGATGACGCACAAGTCACTGAATGCATGCACAAACAATCAAGAACTTGCAACCAACGTGATAAAGGGGTTGTTAATCCCTTCATGGCCACTCGCAAAAGTGAGATCTCATAGAGATAGATAAACGGTAAAGTAAATATTTTTGGTATTTTTGGTTTATAGATTGGAAAGTAAAGATTGATAAATAGTAGATCAGAAACTAGCAAGATGTAAACAAGATTCAATAATATGGAAAAGAGACCCGGGGCCCATAGGTTTCACAAGTGGCTTCTCTCGAGACAGCATATATTACGGTGGGTGAACGAATTACTGCCGAGCAACTAATAGAAAAGTGCATAATTATGATGACATCTAAGGCAACGATCATGAACATAGGCATCACGTCCCGTGTCAAGTATACCGACTCCTGCCTGCATCTACTACTATTACTCCACACATCGACCGCTATCCAGCATGCATCTAGAGTATTAAGTTCATAAAGAATGGAGTAACGCATTAAGCAAGATGACATGATGTAGAGGAATTAACTCAAGTAATATGATGAAAACCCCATCTTGTTATCCTCGGTGGAAACAATACAATACGTGCTGCTGCCCCTACTGTTACTGGAAAAGGACACCGCAAGATTGAACCCAAAGCTAAGCACTTCTCCTATTGCAAGAAAGATCAATCTAGTAGGCCAAACTAAACCGATAATTCGAAGAGACTTGCAAAGATATCAAATCATGCATATAAGAATTCAATATTCATAGATAATCTTGTCCATAAATCCACAATTCATTGGATCTTGGCAAACACACCGGAAAAGAGTATTACATCAAATAGATCTCCAAGAACATCGAGGAGAACTTGGTATTGAGAATCAAAGAGAGAGAAGAAGCCATCTAGCTAATAACTATGGACCCGAAGGTCTGTGGTAAACTATTCACGCTTCATCGGGGAGGTAATGTTGTTGATGTAGAAGCCCTCCGTTATCGAATCCCCCTCCGACAGATCGCCAGAAAAGGCCCCAAGATGGAATCTCATGGGTACAGAAGGTTGCGGCGGTGGAAAAGTGGTTTCGTGGCTCCCCGGATGTTTTTAGGGTATAAGAGTATATACAGGCAAAGGAACTAGGTCAGGGGAGCTACAAGGGGCCCGCAAGGGTGGGGGCGCGCCTACCCCCAGGCGCCCCTCCTGCCTGGTGGCCTCCTCATTGCGTCTATGACTTCATCTCCAAGTCTTCTAGTTTGCTTTCGGTCTAAGAAAGATCATCGTGAAGGTTTCATTGCGTTTGGACTCCGTTTGGTATTCCTTTTGTGCAAAACTCTAAAATAGGAAAAAAAATAGAAACTGGCACTGGCCCCTCGGGTAATAGGTTAGTCCCAAAAATAATATAAAATAGCATATTAAATCCCATTAAACATCCAAAACAGATAATATAATAGCATGGAACAATCAAAAATTATATATCCGTTGGAGATGTATCAAGCATCCCCAAGCTTAATTCCTGCTCGTCCTCGAGTGGGTAAATGATAAAAACATAATTTTTGATGTGGAATGCTACTTAACATATTTATCAATGTAATTTTATTTATTGTGGCATGAATATTCAGATCCGAAAGATTCAAGACAAAAGTTTAATATTGACATAAAAACAATAATACTTCAAGCATTCTAACAAAGTAATCATGTCTTCTCAAAATAACATGGCCAAAGAAAGCTACCCCTACAAAATCATATAGTCTGGCTATGCTCTATCTTCATCACACAAAATATTTAAATCATGCACAACCCCGATAACAAGCCAAGCAATTGTTTCATACTTTTGATTTTCTCAAACTTTTTCAATCTTGACGCAATACATGAGCGTGAGCCATAAATATAACACTAAAGGTGGAATAGCATGGTGGTTGTGGAGAAGACAAAAAGGAGAAGATAGTCTCACATCAACTAGGCGTATCAACGGGCTATGGAGATGCCCATCAATATATATCAATGTGAGTGAGTAGAGATTGCCATGCAATGGATGCACTAGAGCTATAAGTGTATGAAATCTCAAAAAGGAACTAAGTGGGTGTGCATCCATCTTGCTTGCTCACGAAGACCTAGGGCATTTTGAGGAAGCCCATCATTGGAATATACAAGCCAAGTTCTATAATGAAAATTCCCACTAGTATATGAAAGTGACAACATAGGAGACTCTCTATCATTAAGATCATGGTGCTACTTTGAAGCACAAGTGTGGAAAAAGGACAGTAACGTTGCCCCTTCTCTCTTATTCTCATATTTTTTATTTGGGCCTTCTCTTTTTTATGGCCTTATTATTATTATTACTATTATTATTATTATTATTATTATTATTATTATTATTATTATTATTATTATTATTATTATTATTATTATTATTATTATTATTCGTCCGGAGTCTCATCCCGACTTGTGGGGGAATCATAGTCTCCATCATCCTTTCCTCACATGGGACAATGCTCTAATAATGAAGATCATCATATTTTTATTTACTTACAACTCAAGAATTACAACAAAATATGACTCTATGTGAATGCCTCCGGCTATGTACCGGGGTGTGCAATGATTCAAGAGTGACATGTATGAAATATTATGAACGGTGGCTTTGCCACAAATACGATGTCAACTACATGATCATGCAAAGCAATATGACAATGATGGAGCGTGTCATAATAAACGGCACAGTGGAAGTTGCATGGCAATATATCTCGGAATGGCTATGGAAATGCCATAATAGGTAGGTATTGTGGCTGTTTTGAGGAAGGTATATGGTGGGTGTATGGTATCGGCGAAAGTTGCATGACACAAGAGAGGCTAGCAATGATGGAAGGGTGAGAGTGTGTATAATCCATGGACTCAACATTAGTCATAAAGAACTCACATACTTATTGCGAAAATCTATTAGTTATCAAAACAAAGTACTACATGCATGCTCCTAGGGGGATAGATTGGTAGGAAAATACCATCGCTCGTCCCCGACCGCCACTCATAAGGAAGACAATCAATAAATAAATCATGTGCCAACTTCATCACATAACGGTTCACCATACGTGCATGCTACGGGAATCACAAACTTTAACACAAGTATATCTCAAATTCAAAACTACTCTACTAGCATGACTCTAATATCACCATCTTCATATCTTAAAACAATCATAAAGAATTAAACTTCTCATAGTATTCAATGCACTTCATATGAATTTTTTTACTATACCCATATTGGATGCCCATCATATTTGGACTAATTTTATAACCAAAGAAAATTACCATGCTATTCTAAAAGACTCTCAAAATAATATAAGTGAATCATGAGAGTTCAACAATTTCTTTAAAATAAAACCACTGTCGTGCTCTAAAAAGATATAAGTGAAGCACTTGTCTAGTTCAAAAGATATAAGTGAAGCACATAGAGTATTCTAATAAATCATGATTCATGTCTGTCTCTCCCAAAAGGTTTGTATAGCAAGGATGGTTGTGGTAAACTAAAAAGCAAAGACTCAAATCATACAAGATGCTCCAAGCAAAACACATATCATTTGGTGATTAAAAATATAGCCTCAAGTAAAGTTACCGATAGAAGAAGACGAAAGAGGGGATGCCTTCCGGGCATCCCCAAGCTTAGGATTTTGGTTGTCGTTGAATTTTACCTTGGGGTGCCTTGGTCATCCCCAAGATTAGGCTCTTGCCACTCCTTATTCCAAAGTCCATCAAATCCTTACAAAAAACTTGAAAACTTCACAACACAAAAATTCAACAGAATATCTCATGAGCTCCGTTAGTATAAGAAAATAAATCACCACTTTAAGTTAATGTTGTTAACTCATTATTTATTTATATTGGTGTAAAACCTACTTTATTCCAACCTCTATATGGTTCATACCCCCCTATACTACTCATAGATTCATCAAAATAAGCAAACAACACGCAAAAAACAGAATCTGTCAAAAACAGAACAGTCTGTAGTAACCTGTAACTTTCGAATACTTATTTAACTCCAAAAATTCTGAAATAAATTGGTGGAAGTGAGTAATTTGTCTATTAATATGATTAAAAAAGAGTCAACTTAGAATCACTCTTCTATAAAAAATGAAAGCTATTCTCGTGAGCACAAAGTTTCTGTTTTTTACAGCAAGATGGCATTGACTTCACCCAAGTCTTCCCAAAGGTTTTACATGGCACAAACACTAATTAAAACATAAAACCACATCTAACCAGAGGCTAGATGAATTATGTGAATTTCATACACCGATGACGCCAATGTACCCACATCGGGCTATGGTCTTCGAACCGCTCTTGCCCTCCCCTTTCACTTCCATAGTGGTCTTCTTTGGTCGGTTATTACTAAACATGAGCAAAAAGTAAATAATAAAAATAAAATTGTGTTGCCTCCCAATAAGCGCTATCATTTAACGCCCCTAGCTAGGCATGAAAACAAGAATAGATCTAGGTATTGCCATCTTTGGTATGCAATCCATAAGTGGCTCTCATAATATATTCATAAGGCAATTTAATTTTATTCCTAGGAAAGTGTTCCATGTCCTTCCTTAACGGGAATTGGAATCTAATGTTTCCTTCTTTCATATCAATAATTGCACCAATCGTTCTAAGGAAAGGTCTACCAAGAATAAAAGAACAATCATCAAATTCACGGAAACCTAGCACATCACATAAAGTTTTTGGAATCGTGGAAACACTAGCACCCAAATCACACAAAGCATAGCATTCATAGGTTCCCACTCATCATAAAGTTTTCGAGGGATTGAAACTTCTAGTTCAAGCTTTTCTTCGAAAGATTGCATCATAGCATCAATGATATGTTTAGTAAAAGCTTTGTTTTGATTATAAGCATGAGGGGAATTTAACACGGATTGCAACAAGGAAATACAATCTATTAAAGAACAATATTCATAATTAAATTCCTTGAAATCCAAAATAGTGGGTTCATTGCTACTTAAAGTTTTGACCTCTTCAATCCCACTTTTATCAATTTTTGCATCTAGATCCAAAAACTCTGAATCATTGGGACACCTTTTAACTAAAGTTGACTCATCTCCAGTCCCATCTTTATCAATATTCATATTGGAAAACAAAGATTTAAAAGGAGTCACATCAATCACTTTTAGATCTTCATCATTATTATCATGAAAACTAGAAGAACACGCTTTTACAAACCAAACTTTTTTGCACGCATCTTAGCGGTTCTTTCTTTGCTCTCATCAATGGAAATTCTCATGGCCTTGAGAGACTCATTGATATCATGCTTACGTGGGATAGATCTAAGTTTCAAATAATCAACATCAAGAGAAATTCTATCCACGTTCCTAGCCAACTCATCAATCTTAAGCAACTTTTCTTCAATCAAAGCATTGAAATTCTTTTGTGAACTCATAAATTCTTTAACACTATTCTCAAAGTTAGAGGGCATATTATTAAAAATTCCATAAGATTTGTTGTAGGAATTACCATAATTATTAGAGGAATTACTAGGAAACGGCCTAGGATTGAAATTGCATCTATACACGTTGTTACCAAAATTGTTCCTACCAACAAAATTCACATCCATAGATTCATTGGTATTCTCAATCAAAGTGGACAAAGGCATGTCATTAGGATCGGAAGAAACACTTTTATTAGCAAATAATTTCATAAGTTCATCCATCTTTCCACTCAAAACATTAATCTCTTCAATCGCATGAACTTTTTTACTAGTGGATCTTTCGGTGTGCCATTGAGAATAATTAACCATAATATTATCTAGGAGTTTAGTAGCTTCTCCTAAAGGTATTTCCATAAAAGTGCCTCCCACGGCCAAATCTAAAAGATTTCTAGAAGCAAAATTCAATCTAGCATAATTTTTTGTATAATCATCCACAAATTCAAACCATGTGTAGGGCAATTATGCATCATTAATTTCATCCTCTCCCAAGATTGTGCAACATGCTCATGATCAAGTTGCTTAAAATTCATAATATTGTTCCTAAGGGAGGAAAATACTTAGAGGTGAAATCATCTTTACACTTATTCCATGAATCAATACTATTTTTAGGCAAATATGAGAACCAAGTTTTAGCACGATCTCTAAGCGAAAACGCAAATAGCTTCAATTTAACAATATCATTATCCACATCTTTCTTCTTTTGCATATCGCACAAATCAACGAAATTGTTTAGATGGGATGCGGCATCTTCACTTGGAAGGCCAGAAAATTGATCTTCCATAACAAGATTCAACAAAGCGGCATTAATTTCACAAGATTCAGCATTGGTAGTAGGAGCAATTGGAGTGCTAATAAAATCATTGTTGTTGGTGTTGGAAAAGTCACACAGTTTAGTATTATCTTGAGCCATCGTGACAAGCAATCAATCCAACACACAAGCACACAAGAAGCAAGCGAAAAGAGACGAACGGAAGAGGGGCGAAGAAAAGGCAAAGGTTTTCGAAAATCATTTTAGAAGTGGGCGAGAGGAAAATGAGAGGCGAATGGCGAATAATGTAATGCAAGGGAGAAGAGTTTATGATGGGTACTTGGTATGGCTTGACTTGACGTAGATCTCGCCGGCAACGACACCAGAAATCCTTCTTGCTACCTCTTGAGCTTGCGTTAGTTTTACCTTGAAGAGAAAAGGGTGGTGCATCAAAGTAGCGTAAGTATCTCCCTCAGTTTTGAGAACCAAGGTATAAATCCAGTAGGAGACGACGCACAAGTCACCGAATACCTGCACAAACAATCAAGAACTTGCAACAAACATGAAAAAAGGGGTTGTCAATCCCTTCACGATCATCGCAAAAGTGAGATCTGATAGAGATAGATAAACGGTAAAGTAAATATTTTTGGTTTATAGATTGGAAATTAAAGATTGCAAAATAGTAGATCAGAAACTAGCAAGATGTAAACGAGATTCAATAATATGGAAAAGAGACCCGGGGGGCATAGGTTTCACTAGTGGCTTCTCTTGAGATAGCATATACTACAGTGGATGAACGAATTACTATCAAGCAATAGATAGAAAAGCCCATAATTATGATGACATCTAAGGCAATGATCATGAACATAGGCATCACGTCAGTGCCAAGTAGACCAGCTCCTGCCTGCATCTACTACTATTACTCCACACATCGACCGCTATCCAGCATGCATCTAGAGTATTAAGTTCATAAAGAATGGAGTACCGCATTAAGCAAGATGACATGATGTAGAGGAATTAACTCAAGCAATATGATGAAAACTCCATCTTGTTATCCTGAATGGCAACAATACAATGCGTGCCTTGCTGCCCCTACTGTCACTGGGAAAGGACACCGCAAGATTGAACCCAAAGCTAAGCACTTCTCCCATTGCAAGAAAGATCAATCTAGTAGGCCAAACTAAACTGATAATTCGAAGAGACTTTGCAAAGGTATGAAATCATGCATATAAGAATTCAAAGAAGAACCAAATAATATTCATAGATAATCTTGTTCATAAATCCACAATTCATCGGATCTCGGTAAACACAGCGCAAAAGAGTATTACATCGAATAGATCTCCAAGAACATCGAGGAGAACTTGGTATTGAGAATCAAAGAGAGAGAGAAGAAGCCATCTAGCTAATAACTATGGACCCGAAGGTCTGTGGTAAACTACTCACGCTTCATCGGAGAGGTAATGGTGTTGATGTAGAAGCCCTCCATGATCGATTCTCCCTCCGGCAGATCACAGGAAAAGGCCCCAAGATGGGATCTCACGGGTACAGAAGGTTGTCGCAGTGGAAAAGTGGTTTCGTGGCTCCGCCTGATGATTTTAGGGTATAAGAGTATATATGTAGGCGAAGGAACTAGGTCAGGGGAGCTACAAGGGTCCCACGAGGGTGGGGGCGCGCCTACCCCCCTAGGCGCGCCCTCCTGCCTCGTGGCCTCCTCGTTGCATCTCTGACTTTATCTCCAAGTCTTCTGGTTTGCTTTCGGTCCAAGAAATACCATCACGAAGGTTTCATACCGTTTGGACTCCGTTTGGTATTCCTTTTCTACAAAACTCTAAAATAGGCAAAAAACAAAAACTGGCACTGTCCCCTCGGATAATAGGTTAGTCCCCCAAAAAAATATAATAGCATATTAAAGCCCATTAAACATCCAAAATAGATAATTTAATAGCATGGAACAATAAAAAAATTATAGATACGTTAGAGACATATCAATGTACCAGTAGCTATGTCTTTGATCTCTCTCTCGTGTTCTTGATATTGCACGGTCTTGATGTACCGCGATCTTTGCTATTATAGTTGGATCTTATGATGTTACTCCCCCTCTACCTTCTTGTAACGGATTGAGTTTTCCCTTTGGAGTTATCTTATCGGATTGAGTCTTTAAGGATTTGAGAACACTTGAGGTATGTCTTGCGTGGGATACTCGTGGTGACAATGGGGTATTCTATTGATTCACTTGATGTATGTTTTGGTGATCAACTTGCGGGCTCCATGACCTTAGGAATCTATGCATAGGGGTTGGCACATGTTTTCGTCTTGACTCTCTGGTAGAAAGTTTGGGTCACTCTTTGAAGTTCTTTGTGTTGGTTTGAATAGATGAATCTGAGATTGTGTGATGCATGTCGTATAATCATACCCACGGATACGTGAGGCGACATTGGAGTATCTAGGTGACATTAGGGTTTTGGTTGATGTGTGTCTTAAGGTGTTATTTTACTACGAACTCTAGGGATGTTTGTGACATTTATAGGAATAGCCCAATGGATTGATTAGAAAAAATAACTTTGAGGTGGTTTCGTACCCTACAATAATCTCTTCGTTTGTTCTCTGATATTAGTGACTTTGGAGTGACTCTTTGTTGCATGTTGATCGATCTTTATATGATCTAATTACGTTATTATTGTTGAGAGAACTTGCACTAGTGAAAGTATGAACCCTAGGCCTTGTTTTGAAGCATTGCAATACCGTTTTAGCTCACTTTTATCACTAGTTACCTTGCTGTTTTTATATTTTCAGATTACAAAAACCTATATCTACCATCCATATTACACTTGTATCACCATCTCTTTGCCGAACTAGTGCACCTATACAATTTACCATTGTATTGTGTGTGATGGGGACACAAGAGACTCTTTGTTATTTGGTTACAGGGTTGTTTGAGAGAGACCATCTTCATCCTACGCCTCCCACGGATTGATAAACCATAGGTCATCCACTTGAGGGAAATTTGCTATTGTCCTACAAACCTCTGCTCTTGGAGGCCCAACAATGTCTACAAGAAGAAGGTTGCGTAGTAGACATCACATCCCCTCTTTCGTCTTCGTCTATCGATAACTTTACTTGAGGCTATATTTTTATTCACCACATGATATTGTTTTGCTTGGAGCGCCTTGTATGATTTGAGTCTTTGCCTTTTAGTTTGCCACAATCATACTTGCTGTACACACCTTTTGGGAGAGACACGCATGAATCGTGATTTATTAGAATACTCTATGTGCTTCACTTATATCTTTTGAGCTAGGAAATTTTGCTCTAGTGCTTCACTTATATCTTTTTAGGGCACGACGGTGGTTTTATTTTATAGAAATCGATGAACTCTCATGCTTCACCTATATTATTTTGAGAGTCTTTAGAACAGCATGGTAATTTGCTTTTGTTATAAAGTCCTAATATGATAGGCATCCAAGAGGGGTATAATAAAAACTTTCATATAAAGTGCATTGAATACTATGAGAAGTTTTGTTCTTTATGTTTGTTTTGAGAGATGAAGATGGTGATATTAGAGTCATGCTAGTGAGTACTTGTGAATTTGAGAGATAATTGTGTTAAAGTTTGTGATTCCCATAGCATGCATGTATGGTGAACCGTTATGTGATGAAGTCGGAGCATGATTTATTTTTTTATTGATTGTCTTCCTTTGTGTGGAGGTCGGGATCGCGCAATGGTTAACTCCTACCAGCCCTTCCCCTAGGAGCATGCTTGTTAGTGTCAAAACCGGCGGATCTCGCGTAGGGGGTCCCAAACTGTGCGTCTTAGGATCAATGGTAAAAGGAGGCAAGGGATACAATGTTTACCCAGGTTCGGGCCCTCTCGATGGAGGTAAAACCCTACTCCTGCTTGATTAATATTGATGATATGGGTAGTACAAGAGTTGATCTACCACGAGATCAGAGAGGCTAAACCCTAGAAGCTAGCCTATGGTATGATTGTTGTTGTATATATCTATCGACTAGGCTGGCATCGGTTTATATAATGCACCAGAGGCCTAGGATAACAAGAGTCCTAGCCGAATACGCCGGTGGGGGAGGAGTCCTTGTCTTGATCGCCAAGTCTTGCAGAATCTTCCTTGTATGCGGCAGCTGTCCGGACTGGCCCATGAGTATACGGCCATGGGGGTCCTCGGCCCAATCTAATAGATCGGGAGATGACGTGGTGAGTACCCCCTAGTCCAGGACACCGTCAGTAGCCCCCTGAATAGCCGAGGAGTGTTTGTCCTACTGTATAAAGCCTTTATGAGGGCAAAGATTTACAACAAACAAGGCAATCTGGCCATACGGTTTTATAAACAAAGGTACGCGGAGAGACATGTTATATTACTGTTTAATAGAAGAAATGTCTTCCAAAGAAAATAGTCCCGCTATCGGTTCCTTTCTTTGGGTTGTCATGCTAAGCATGATCATGAAACCTCAGCTCCAATGTAAGAGCAAAATATCGAGTATTTAGTTTGGTAGGCCAGTTAATAGCCCCCGGTAGTGTTCGGCAACAGTCGAGGTCAAGCCGTAAACACTTCGGCCATTGTTATGAATGGCCCCTCGTTTAACGCTGTCATCGGATTGCCGACCAGTTTACCTTATTGTGACAGTCCATTTTCGGCTTTCTCCACTAAGGTGCTTAACCATGTGAGCTGGAAGCACAATCGCAGTGGTTCTCCCTTTGCACACCTAGCCGAACAAAGCGGAACATAGGAGGCAAGCGCAGGAGCCGGGCAACCCAATTATTGACCGAAGACACAATTCGAAACCGATGCATATATAGCAATATCCGAGAATGTTTTTGCTGAATCTCTAAAGGTGCCCGGCGTTGCACTGCGAGACTTGTGCTGAAAACACACAAATAATTTAAAAGTGCCATGGGCTCGAAAAGCCAAAAAACTTATTCAAAAGGTTAATGTCCGAACTAGATCAAGTGTTCGGTGCCAATCCGAAAATTGGTCTTTAGAAAAAAAAGGTGCTTCTGCCGTGCTTTAACATGACACATCCTATCTCGAAACTTCAAGCGGGTCAGCCTACAGCTTCAACCTCCTATCCCGAAGGCGGAGTACTTCTTACTAGGCCAGTTTAGCAAACTAAACTCTAGCGGCTGTCAGAGAGAAATTAGGCTCCCCGGCTAGTGACTGCACACTCGTGTCGAGAAAAGGAGTGATAAATAATAATAAAAACTCTGCCACGACTAAGAAGAAAAACACTTATCATAAAATGACTCATATAAATTTAAGAGCCCCCAAGTGACTTGGGTAAAAGAATGATTGCATGTACCGAAGTACTTATATCATATCTATGTTCAACCGAACTTTAAACGCGTCTTAACCGACCGTCGGCTTCTCCCTCTTCGGTCAAGGACTGAAAAGTGTTATGTACTCCATCTATCGAGAATATCGACGGTGTTTCCAATAACCAGGCAATCAGACCATAAGGCTGTAACAGACAAAGCATGCTCAGGGAACTTATGCTATATTACTGCGAAGAGTAAGAAGCATCTTCGAAGAAAATAGTACCCCCACCGATACCTTTCTTCGGTGCTCATTGTTATTATGAGACTTGTGCAATAGATTTTTTGTACTCATGATTTCCGTTGTGTGCCGACCATGATTGAAAACAATAAGAGCGCTAGCTTTCGGCTTCACCCAGTCTGAGGTCCGGCTCGGGTGACCCGATCGTGACAATCATAGAGGTGCTCCCTTTACTCCCTAGCCGAACAATCGGCAATGTAGGGGTAAGCACAGGAGCCAGGCAACCCAGCTTGCAAATTGCTTAAGTCAATATGGTGCATATTGTGGCGTAATACACGAACAAGGAACGAAGCCGTACAAGTATAACATTATGCAAGAGGAAAAAGCTTCATGAAGGAAGCCCCCAAGTAAACGGGGTATTTGAATTTGCGCGTCACAAACAAAGTTTGGACAAGGAAATTTTTACAAGCAACTTTTTTCCAAAAAAGTATAATGCTTGGCCGAGCCGAACACAAGTTCAAAATTTAAAACTTTGAGCATGAAGACAACTTAGCTGGTTAATGTGTTCGGTATTGATGACGCGGTCCGAGCTTGATGCGGGACAAGGTTCCATCCTCGAGCCGGTCCCGAGGTGGCGGAGCAAAGAGCTCGGCACTCCGAAGTGGTGACATAGCACGGTCAATGTAGGATGGCATGGTGATGCCGAAGTCCCCGGCATGGGTAATGAAGTATTGACGAAGCCCCCCGTCCAGCCGACGTGACGCCAAAGGATATAGTCCGGCTGGATCATTTTCCTGTGCACAAAAGATAATGCAAACCGGAGATAATAGTAAAAAAAATTTGTTGCATAACAAATAATTTATGCAAAGTGAGTAATAAAAGAAATATGGCCTAGCGCCGAAGTCAATGTCGATGCCGGGCGGCGGCGTGATGTGGTAAAGGCATGGCAGAGTAATAATTCATTGGAAAAAATGAACCCTAACAAGCAAAAAATACTAGGATTAATAGCACCTGGCTTATTTGTTGTAGCAATCCGAAGAAAGGTGATTCCCAAAACTGGGACTCGATCCGCACACCTATCGCCTGATGGGTGATAAAGCAACGACATGGCGATGCTGGCAAAGGTTGGCTCGCTGAGGCAAAGCCCTCGGTCCAGCTAACGTGACGGAGCTGGTCGACCAGCGACGCCGAAGTCTCCAGAGTAGGTTGATGAAGAGATGATGAAGCCCCCGGTCCAGCGATGCAGGTCGTGACGTGGTCGATGCCGGCTTGATGAAGTGACCGTGTGGAGATGCAGGTGTGCCCGCTCCGTGTAATCCGTGGGGCGGCGATGTTGTAGACGATTTATCCTTCGCGATGCCGAACTATTGTTTGGCTAGCCGAGATGATGATCCGAAGAAATTGAGCTCGGCTCAACAAAGCGACGACGTGTCTAACGCAGGTCGGCCGCCGTGGAGTGATGTTGTCGGGCTGGTTTGACACCGGCGCGACGGTGAAGTTCGTATTGCACAAATACTTTTAATACTACTGGGATGTGTTCGAGAATAAAACACAACACCCCATACGAAAACTTCCTTCAAAAATGATGTCCGAGATCCCGTTCATAAAGAAGATGAATTTGGGTTGGATTCATTCTCGCGCAGAAAATAGATCCAAAAAGTGATGCACTAATCGGAAGTTTCCCATAGTTTGGACGGTCGGATCGAGTTGAATTTTTGGAAGGTGGTAGATATTGGAATTCCACAGCAAATCAACGGTTGGATCCTCCAAAGGACATCCGAGCTAGATGCTGGATTCCACGCCCTAAACTCGTTCGGATTCTCGTCCAGATTCAATAGGGCTCCGGTATATCGGAGATTGCCGGAGATTCCTCCATCGGAACTCGACGAAATTTTTGCAGGGTTGTTGTAGACTTAATTCCGCATAATTCCACCGAAGTTATCGTTTAAGCGACACTCGAGGAGGCGGTGGCGGCGGATACAAGTTTGTTGTCCAGAAAAACAGCACGGTCGCCTGAGGGCAATGTTGACATTGAGCCCCCGAGCTCCGTGGATGACTCCTCCATGATCTTTCTAGAGATCGGAGTTGGTGTTGATGAAGGCCTTCATTCGAACATGACGATCGGAGGTAGGGCATAGTCCTCGGTCAAACCAAGGTGACCAGTCGAGCTGGTGACGAAGAAGCCGACGCCCAGTTGACCTGCAATTGAGCCATTGATCCTTTCGCCAATCACACAGCGGAACTCTCAATGAAAGCACCAATGTCGGTGTCAAAACCGGCGGATCTCGGGTAGGGGGTCCCAAACTGTGCATCTTAGGATCAATGGTAACAGGAGGCAAGGGACACAATGTTTACCCAGGTTCGGGCCCTCTCGATGGAGGTAAAACCCTACTCCTGCTTGATTAATATTGATGATATGGGTAGTACAAGA
This sequence comes from Triticum aestivum, assembly GCF_018294505.1. Taxonomy (NCBI): domain Eukaryota; kingdom Viridiplantae; phylum Streptophyta; class Magnoliopsida; order Poales; family Poaceae; genus Triticum; species Triticum aestivum. The sequence goes on from NC_057801.1 coordinate 519,705,265, forward strand.
GTTGATCTACCACGAGATCAGAGAGGCTAAACCCTAGAAGCTAGCCTATGGTATGGTTGTTATTGTATATATCTATCGACTAGCCTGGCCTCAGTTTATATAATGCACCAGAGGCCTAGGATAACAAGAGTCCTAGCCGAATACGCTGGTGGGGCAGGAGTCCTTGTCTTGATCGCCAAGTCTTGCAGAATCTTCCTTGTATGCGGCAGCTGTGCGAACTGGCCCATGAGTATACGTCCATGGGGGTCCTCGGCCCAATCTAACAGATCGGGAGATGACGTGGTGAGTACCCCCTAGTCCAGGACACCGTCAATGCTCGTAGTACTTCCTTTCGATAACTAATAGATTTTTGAAATAAGTATGTGAGTTCTTTATGACTAATTTGAGTCCATGGATTATACGCACTCTCAACTTTCCACCATTGCTAGCCTCTCTTGTGAGGCCTAACTCTGGCCGGTACCATACACCCACCATATACCTTCCTCAAAACATCCACCATACCTACCTATTATGGTGTTTCCATAGCCATTCCGAGATATATTGCCATGCAAGCTTCCATTGTTCCATTTATTATGACACGCTTCATCATTGTCATATTGCTTTGCATGATCATGTAGTTGACATTGTATTTGTGGCAAAGCCAACTTCCATAATTCTTTCATACATGTCACTCTTGATTCATTACACATCCCGGTACACCACCGGAGGCATTCACATAGATTCATATTTTTCTTCTAAGTATCGAGTGGTAATTCTTGAGTTGTAAGTAAATAAAAGTGTGATGATCTTCATTATTGGGGCATTGTCCCATGTGAGGAAAGTATGATGGAGGCTATGATTCCCCCACAAGTCGGGATGAGACTCCGGATGAAAAAAAACAGGCCAACAAATGATGAGAAAGACCCAAACAAAAAAATGAGACAAAAAGAGAGAAGGGGTAATGTTACTATCCTTTTGCCAGACTTGTGCTTCAAAGTAGCACCATGATTGTCATGATATAGAGGCTCCTATGATATCACTTTCATATACTAGTGGGAATTTTTCATTATAGAACTTGGCTTGTATATTCCAATGATGGGCTTCCTCAAATTGCCCTAGGTCTTCGTGAGCAAGCAAGTTGGATGCGCACCCACTTAGTTTTTCTTTTTGAGCTTTCATACACTTATAGCTCTAGTGCATCCGTTGCATGGCAATCCCTACTCACTCACATTGATATCTATTGATGGGCTTCTCCATAGCCCGTTGATACGCCTAGTTGATGTGAGACTATCCCCATCCTTTTTTCTTCTCCACAACCACCATTCTATTCCACCTATAGTGTTATATCCATGGCTCACGCTCATGTATTGCGTGAAAGTTGAAAAAGTTTAAGAACATCAAAAGTATGAAACAATTGCTTGGCTGAAACCGGGGTTATGCATGATTTGAATATTTTGTGTGATGAGGATGGAGCATAGCCAGACTATATGACTTTGTAGGGATAGCTTTCTTTGGCCATATTATTTTGAGAAGACACGATTGCTTTATTGGTATGCTTGAAGTATTATTGTTTTATGTCAACATTAGACTTTTGTTTTGAATCCTTTGGATCTGAATATTCATGCCACAATAAAGAAGATTATATTGATAAATATGTTAGGTAGAATTCCACATAAAAAATTCTATTTTTATCATTTACCTACTCGAGGACGAGCAGGAATTAAGCTTGGGGATGCTTGATACGTCTCCAACATATCTATAATTTTTTATTGTTCCATGCTATTATATTATCTGTTTTGGATGTTTTATATGCACTAATATGCTATTTTATATTATTTTTGGGACTAATCTATTAACCTAGAGCCTAGTGCCAGTTTGTGTTTTTTTGCCTGTTTTTGAGTTTCACAGAAAAGGAATACCAAACTGAGTCCAAACGGAATAAAACTTTCGCGATGATCTTTCTTGGAGCAGAAGCAAACCAGGAGAATTGGAGTTGAAGTAGGAGGAGCCACGAGGCGGCCACAAGGGTGGAGGGCACGCTAGGGGGGGTACGGCGCACCCCTTGTCTTATGGGACCTTCATGAGTCTCCTGACCTAATTCTTTCGCCCATATATAGTCTTATACCCCAAAACCATCAAGGGAAGCCACAAAAACGCTTTTCCACAGCCGCAACCTGTTGTACCAGTGAGATCCCATCTAGGGACCTTTTCCAGCGTCCCGCCGGAGGGAGATTCGATCATGGAGGGCTTCTACATCAACACCATTGCCCTTCCGATGAAGCGTGAGTAGTTTACTGAAGGAAATATGCCCTAGAGGCAATAATAAAGTTGTTATTTATATTTCCTTATATCATGATAAATGTTTATTATTCATGCTAGACTTGTATTAACCGGAAACTTAGTACATGTGTGAATACATGGACAAAACATAGTGTCCCTAGTATGACTCTACTTGACTAGCTCGTTAATCACAGATGGTTATGTTTCCTAACCATAGACATGTGTTGTCATTTGATGAACGGGATCACATAATTAGTAGAATGATGTGATGGACAAGACCCATCCGTTAGCTTAGCATTATGATCGTTACAGTTTCATTGCTACTGCTTTCTTCATGACTTATACATGTTCCTCAGACTATGAGATTATGCAACTCCCGAATACCAGAGGAACACCTTATGTGATATCAAACGTTACAACATAACTGGGTTATTATAAAGATGCTCTACAGGTGTCTCCAAAGGTTTTTGTTGGGTTGGCATAGATCGAGATTAGGATTTGTCACTCCATGTATCGGAGAGGTATCTCTGGGCCCTCTCGGTAATGCTCATCATTATAAGCCTTGCAAGCAATGTGACTAATGTGTTAATTGCGGGATGAAGCATTACGAGAAGAGTAAAGAGACTTGCTAGTAACGAGATTGAACTACGTATAATGATACCGATGATTGAATCTCGGGAAGGTAACATACCGATGACAAAGGGAACAATTTATGTTGTTATCACTACAAAAAATACACTTCTGTGATCAATAGGTCGCGTTTTTTGTCATGCATGTACATCCATGACAAATTTATGACAGAATCTAGATAGTCATACATGTGCTGTCGTAGAAGTGTTCCATGACATTACCAAAATTATCATCATGGAAGTGTCCACTTCCATGACGATAAATCGCGCGTCATAGAAGTGCTTTCGTCAAGGGTGACCGACATGTGGCATCCACCGTAACAGAACGTCGTTAAGCTATCGGGTCAGGTTTTGGATCCGATAACCCGTTAACAGTCCCGACCAACGGGGATTTTCCACGTGTAAAATCATCATTGGCTGGAAGAAACACGTGTCGGCTCACCGCTGGGACAGATGTCATCCGCTCATTGGACCGAAGGCGCCTATGATACGGCGACACGTGGCATGGCCCAACAGAGGCCCATTCCTGTGAAACGGCCGACCCATTTGACTTGGTCAAAAGGTGGCGGGCCGGCCCACTGAAAGCCTGTTAATGGCATGTTTGCATATAGCCCATTTACAGCCCGCTAACCCAGGGCCCGTTACGCCCTATCCGAATTAGGCCTAGTAGCGTCATCTGGGCCGTCCAATATGATTCCAGCCTGTTTTAACTTCCGGCCCATGTGTGGCCCATGACTTCTTTCGCCCTATATGAGGCCCTTTGTAACTCTTGGCCCATTAACGGCCCATGGTGAAACTGGCCCGTAATGAATAGTGTACCACATTATACCCATTAACAACCCGTTATTCCATTGGGCCGTCTCCAGCCCAAGTTATCTTTCGGCCTTCTCAGGGCCCATTGATTCTTGGGCTCATTTGCAGCATTCGGTTACATACGACCCGTTACTGTCATTTTCTGCTTGTGGGCCAAATTCAGCCCGTCGTTACGGTCGGCCCGTTTGCGGACCATTAATACGTTGGGCCATTTTCATGTCAAAAAAACCCGTTGGGCTGTTTTCATAGAGTTATCAAATACGGCCTATTAACAGCCCGTTATGGTCCATGAATAGTACGGCCCATGATTGGCGGAATGATGATACGCCCCGTAAAAGGCCCATGGATCCTACGGCCCGTATGAGGCCCATGGATAGTACGACCCGTAGAAGGCCCATGGATCATACGACCCGTAGAAGGCCCATGGACCATGTGCCCGCAGAAGGCCCATGGACCCTACGGCCCGTAGAAGGCCCATGGCCCTAAAGCCCGTATAGAAGGCCGATGGATCCTACGGCCGGAAGAAGGCCCATGGATCATACGGCCTGCAGGAGGCCCATGGTTACAACAGTCTGTGTGTTGCCATGATTATTTTGGCCTAGTTACCAAAAATAGGCTATTGTGGACACTAGAAAAACACAGAAAAAGAACTGCAGTGACTACAAGCAAACAACAAAACAAGACAATAAGGAAATAAATAAGCAAGCAATTAACGCTAGCCTATTACCGCTATTACACATATTACATCCACTGGGCATCAAAGTTTGCCACAAGTGCAAATATAGGGAACAAAGCAGCACATTACATACACTGGCCGTCAAAATTGGCCACCAGTGCAAATAAAGGCGGCAGCAAAACAAGAGCATAACTAAAACAACTTCAGAAGAGCTCAAGAAACATTATCCTAGGTATCCACCATGCTGGCAATAAGCTTAGCAAGCTGATTAGCTTTGTCCTGTTTGGCGCTAAAATCCTCCAACGCTTGTTGTTGCACCAGGAAGTATGCATCTGAATGCTCCAGGGACTTCCGCAGTCCTTCCGCTTCTTGTCGCAGCACAGCTGATCGATGTCTTTCAGCTTGTAGTTGAGACTCAAGAAACTGAACTGATTCAGACAGTGAGTTTGAATAGCTTGTGCAAGCGGTAGTGGCCAGTAACTCGAACACTAAACCAAGACAGGACTTTGGGGTTGTCTCGCTGTCTTCAAGATAGTCCTCCTTAGCTGTTTTATCAGCTTTGTTGGAGACCAACAAGGATTTTTCACTATCCTGAACCTTATATGCATTACTTCCTTTACCATTGCTTAATAAGGCACTCTTCCCCAATATTCTGTCAGCATTCTAAAAGAAGAAACAAGCAGACACATAACAAGTTTAGCATATACTAGTATATGAAACTCATTTCGGTGAACCAGTTCAGTAGTAAGGTGGACAGGATTAAACTACCAAGTCTTCTATTGCCAAGTACTAGTACATAATAAAAGCATCAAACAAACATATATCTATGTCCTATGGTCACTGCATTGTCTTGCCAAATCAAAATAGAGACACGGTTCAAATCATATCAGTTCAAGAAAAAACAGCAGTGAAAGAATACAAAGAGTGGGAAACTACACGACACAACAAGATTTCCGATGGGTACCACGGGTCTACATGTACAACAACACTATTGGCTCTGTTGTGATGCTAGTAATGTGCATGATATGAAAGTCAACTGTATACACAATTGAAATTGAAATCAACAGAGCTATTGATAAGAGCAAACTTGTTAAAGAAACATGCATGAACATACCTGTTGTGCCATTGGAGTTTCGATTGGATCCTTCAATTTAAAAATAACTTTATATGAGTAAATACAGTGATACAAGAGCAAAGCAATCATAGTTAAAAAAGGCGCGCCTAAGCGAGCGCTTAAGGGCGCCTAGGCTCTAGGCGTTGGCAAAACGCATTGCGCATAACTACGCATAATCTATGCATAACTGCGCATAAGCATCCGCTTTGGTCAGTAAAGCACAAGGAGGTGGCAAAACGCAAAATTAACGCCTAGCGCTTTTTTGAACTATGATAGCAATGGAATCTTAAATTAGAACAGTTGTTCTTCAGGTTTAGGCACTTGTTCTACATGAACATAGTACAATAAGACGCAAGAATATAATACTTAAAAATAGAAAATGAGCTCATAGACCTTACCACATTCTTGGTTCAGGACCAGTACAGAACAAGGCGTTCCCAGTCATCGTCCAGTAAATGTGTCTTAGGAGAACGTAAGGGAATTTGATGAGTTTCTTTGCCGGTGAAGTACGTTTTCTTCAGGTAATTCCGATACTGCCACCAAGCATTCTTGAAGATAGCAGAGGTATTAGCACAGGTTACCTCATCCTGAGTTTCCAAGTCGGTCCTTCTCTATAGAGAAAAATGGGAAAATTTGTTGTATTATAACCATCATGGAGGTAGGATGTATGGGATGAAGCAAAGTAATTGCCATGAATAACATTACTTACACATAACTCCTGGACAAACACCTACAACTGGCATTTTCCTTCATCTTCAGTATAATATTTTCAAGATGGGAAGATACGCACATACGATTTAACAACATCAAATGCGATAGATGCTAAACTACGACTAGCTGGTTGTGCTTCCTCCACGGGAATAGGCGTACTAACTGGTGGAGTTGGGGTTCGCCGTGATACTACTAGCCCTTTGGGCACTGGAGCTGCCTTACTAACTGCTCTTGTTTGGGAGCTCTATGGTGGAGATGGTGCTGTGTCAACAGGAACTGTGTTACTATCGGCTGGGGTTGGGGTTAGATTGGGTGAAGCTGGTTCTCTGTCCATCGTAGTAGGGGTACAATCTGCGAGAGTTTGGCTTATGTGTGGTAGGGCTGGTTCTTGTGCATGTACAACTGGGGTGCTATCTCCACCAAGAAGTAGCACTGTTTTATTTTAAGACCGTGTTTTTAGTCCGCTAGATACTGGCATCGCCCGCTCCAATTCAAATGGCTGATAAACAGGAAACATAGTTGAATGTATGGACATTGTATGAGAGACAGATGCAATAGATAGTGTGGCAAAAAGAGGGCATGAAATAATTAACATGTATATTGTTTAACTAAAACGGATAGCATGACATAATTTCACATATATGATGTCTATCTAAACTGGATAGCATAGCAGAACATAATTCAAATATATGATGAATAACTAAACAGGACCGCATGACACAATTCGCCTACATGTTATCTAAGTAATCAGGATTGCATCACTTAATTCACATATGTGATTTATATGCTAAACAGAGGGCATTCGATATGATGTCTGAACTAAGAACATGGTGTTGAATATTGTGTATATGATGTCTAAACTATGCAATGCAAGACACCGTATGCATGATATGAGCAGTATAACCGTGCCAAGTTAGAGCATACACCTCAGTGGGGGAATAGGACTGGTCATCTGTCTCTGAATCCATCTCTGAGGAGCTATCGGGACCCAACAAGAGATCTGCTTCAACAGGTAGCACTGTCTGCTCTGAAGGCCTTGTTTTCACTCCAGATTTTTCCATCTCCCACCCAAATGGCTGATTCACAGGAAGAGTAGTTTAATGTACAAACATTGTCGACAAATGGAAATGTAATGAAGAAAAGGATGGGCAAGATATCATTCAAATATATGATGCCTGGTTAAACAGGATGGCATTGCACATTTCACATATATTATGGCTGGCTAAAAGACATGAGACTGCATAATTCCCATATATGATATAGATACTAAACAGGTGGCATTATAGAACATGTCTAAACTAAGCAGATGACATATATGATGTCAAAAGTAGGCACTGCAAGGCAACATATGCATGATATGACTAACATCATCATGCCAATGTAGAGCAAACACCTTGGGGGGTAAATAGGAATCGTCAGCGGCGTCTGAATCCGCCTCAGAACAGATATCTTCCTCTGGATTACAATCTGGAGAGGGGTGGGGAGAGTTTGCCATTGAACCCACCATGGAGCGATGTTTGCATGACATTGTATTGCCGCGCGAAACTCTTCTCTTTTTCTCTACATGTTTAGCATGACTGTGTACAATATCTGACATTCATACGAAAAAAATATGGTGAGATTATGTAAGGAGAGCATGCAGAAATTTAGAGTGATAGTAACAACCAGCGGATCGACGTTTTTCCGTTGAACCAAAATATCCCCAATGGATCGATGTGAATGTATAGTAATAAGTGATGCAACAAGTGTACAACCTCTTTGCCGTAGCCATGTCGACCTCAGCATAATTGGGTTGGTCGCTGAAGCAGTTGAGGCAGAGGTGGTTGTCGGAGGTGTGGAGGAAGATCTGAGGAATCTGTAGATGATGTCCAGGGCACTGCTCTGTTGTGATGGATCGTTCTATCGTTGGAGCAGCTCCGGTGAGCCGTAAGACGTCAAGGCTGAAGCAGCACAAGACAGACATCGTCAATCTCAAGTGGGATTCTAATAGCATCTCCAGTAGATGATGTAAAATGGATGTAAAATTAACATCACCAAAAACCACCTGACTACAACAGATGAGGTAAAAACTGTTGACTCTGAACTTAACTGTCGAAACTGAAATTTACTGTGGAATCTGAATGCTACTTTTGAAACTGAACGCAATGGTAGCAGAGAGGCACTTGACATGTAGTTTAGGGAGGGCCTGCAGTTCATCTTCAACCTGCACCCCCCTGAGCCGCCATCCACCACCGGCCGAACCGCTGGCCCTAGCGCCGCCTCTCCGCCCCGAAACAACTCGCCACTGCCGCCCCGGCCAGCCCACTAGGCCCCCCGCCCCCGCCCTGAACCCTAAGATAGATAGTGGGGTACCTCTCCGGCGAGCCCCCGTCCCCGCTGCGGGTGGTTCCTCCTTAACTCCGGCGAGCCCCCCCCCCCAACCCCTGAAAATCGACTGACCCAAAAATCGATTCAGTCGACTGAAGTGTGGCTTAATCGGAGCAAAGCAGCAGTACGAGCAAGGGGGAGAGCAGCAGCAGCAGTTGGGCGAGCGAGCGATGGAGCGAGAGCCGGAGCAGCAGCAGCAGCGCGAGCAAGCGAGCGAGAGCCGGAGCAGCAACAGCAAATCCGGCTGGTATGGCCGCCGCCGCCGAAGGGGCCTCGCACTGGGGGAGAACCGCTATGGAGATGTCGCCTGCGGCGCTGGCTTCAAGATAGCCGCTCCATGGGGGTGCGGGATGGAGCACCGTCGGTGCCAGGAGGTCGAGTTAAGGAGAAGGTGCGATGCAATGAGTGTACAACCTCTTTGGTGGCGCCGAGTAGGACTCGGCTTCGTCCGAGGAGTCGGTGAGGATGCTACGGTTCCGGTGGAGCAGGTTAAGGCGGCGCTGTGGGGATGGAGCAGCCGCGATAAACGAGGCGATCGTCGGAGCAGCTCCTTGGAGGTGGAGGACGGGGCGACTGAACCGGCGGGACGGCGAGATGGACGAGGGATCCTCATCCGGGGAGGTGGACGAGGCACGTCGAGCTATTGCAGTGGACGACGTCATCGGGGAAGAGGCTCCGGCTGGGCAGCGGTGATGTGGCGGACGGAGGAGGGTGGGGTTTCGCGGCTGGAGCGGAGAGGTTATGGCGGCCTGGGATTTCAAATGGCGAAAAGGGGGCGATGGGAGGGGGTGAAGCATGACTTAGGGACGCGCTTGTCCAAAATGTAGGGTGTGTTACAAAAGTACCCCCCACCGATTTGAACTAGCGGCCCTTTCGGCTCAGGGTTAGAAGGGGGATTTTGTGTGTCGGGATTTGGCAGCTGGAGGGAGTTTTCGCGCGCGTTGTAATTTCGGGATAGCAAGGCGCGGGTTGTGAAGGCGCCAGTTCTGAGAGCACGATATATGAATTTTCAGGATATAACAAGACGCGGGTTGAATTTTAGGGACAAGCCTAACCTGTAGTACTATTGTACTTGTACGTACCAAATCAATTTGCACTTCCCTCAACCAAAAAGAAAACAAAAAAATAAAAATATTCACACCACACAAAGAGAGAGTCTTGCCCCGTTTTACTATACAAATGCTATTCAAAGCTATGTCCAATTAAATTTTTTCGCTTGCTATATAATGCATGTAACCTACTCATGCCAACATTTTAGTGCATTCTAAATGTCTATACTACCGCTGCAATTCGAACTAAATTTGAATTCGTTTCTCTATTTCAATAAGAATCTCCAATCATGATTGTTGCCAACTTCAACCATCATAGTTTCCTTGCTATCCGCCAGATATAAATCGGACGGTCTATAATGCAGGATGGCAGGCACACCATCATCAACAACTCCGTTTTTTATAAGAGTAGAGATAAAATATATTAAATGTAGTATAACATGTTCATAACCACACCATGTGTATCACCATTATATATATTCACACATGCGTCGGTTTAAAACACTATGATAAATTCTTCAAATATATGAATTCGCTTTTTATAATGAAGTATATATGATCTCTATTCGTCTTTTACACCCACACAACCCTCTTATCTTTGTAGCTAGCGCTAACTTTCTCTTGTGCATGCACACGCCCGTATCCCTCTCACCCTCCCTCAGCATTCTCTAGCTCCATCGCGCAAATTCGTCTTTTCACTTTAGGTCGTTCACCCATGATGTGTGTAGGCCCCCTAGCTCCTTCTTTACAGCACACATCGATCGATATGCCTCTCTAGCCAGGTGTGCCTAGCACAAACACAAGCTTCCCCTCTTCTCTTGTCACCGTCCATGCCTCACTCCCACCACTCTTTTCATCGTTCTCGTACTCGCACACTCCTCCCCCCTAGATATAGTATGCCTCTCGTACCACCTCCTACATGCATCCCTCTCTCTCTATCTTTCTCCTCGTGCCTCATTTTCTTCTAACACACACATGCATGTATATCGATCGATCTCCCAACATATACCTAGATCGACTCTAACTACCCCCCCATCGATAGACGTACCTCACAACTTATGTCTCTCCTTTCTCTAAAAAAGGGTGATTGATCTTCCTATGTAGTTACGTCTGCTTACCACAACCACATCGTCCCCCCTCATCATTCGTGCATGCCTCCTGACCCGTCTCTCACACGCACGTGCACAGACAACAAGCAGCCATCTCCTCTCTTATTGATATTGCGGGCGTGCCCTCCGTCTGTCTAGCAAGCCTATCCCACCATTTGTTAGAAGCAACTCCACTACCACCCCCTCCAACACTCTAGCTCTGTCTCTCTCCCAACCTTATTCCTCTCCTGCACATATGCATGGATGCTGATCGATCTCCCTTAATACATCAGGCAGATCGATCTCCTTAGTACATGAGGTAGGCCTCTCTCCTCCTCCACACATATACCAGCCATTGTACCTCTATAGTTAATTGGGCCTCCCTCTTCCCCCACCACACACCGATAGTCGAGCATTGCAGGTAGGTATCCATGCCATAGAGACAAACTGCAAATGTCCCCTCTCATGTTCCAGTAGGCCAGCCACTCCATATCTTTGACGTGGGCACACACAAATTCGATGGCACTCTTTATCGATCGCGCGCACGCACACACACACACACATCATCCCTCTCTTCGATTCTATGGACACCTCAAGCCGATGATACCTCCACTCTCTTCTCGTGGATCGCCCCCCCTATATACATGTTATATCCAGGACTCTATTTCACACACATTGCATATGTTACATTTTTTTATTGACCCCCCCCCCCAAAAAAAACTCTCAAGAACCCACACACTATATCTCTCTAGGTCTGTATATCTCCCACACAACCCCACGTAGGTGGTGTACGTATACAAGAAGAGAATAGGTGCACCGTGCATGTACTCACGCTTCGTGCCCAGCCACACCCGCGCGGGTACACGGTGGAGCTCATTTCTTTATGAAATGGCAGCCCACACGCTAATTTGAACGCCTGTAGCGGTTGTTTACCTAGGGAGGTCGTGTACCACGCGTGCACGAAACAAAGTTCGACTTGACGCGTTGCCGCGTTATTTTTAAATAAAGTTATAGCGCTCAATGGCACGTACACAGAATATAAAACAATTTTTATGGAGAAAAAGGTAGTCCACTCACTATATACAATGGAGCGTGCCTGCCTGGTTTGTCGCTCTTCAGAGTATCTCACACAAGCCTGCGATGGACTCTCTCTCTCTCACCGTTGGTCACTAATCCGGCTGCATCCCGTCCGCCGGGGGAAAGGGAGTGCGGTGGCCTCTCTCTCTCTTATCGTTGGTCACTGATCCGGCTGCATCCCGTCTGCCGAGGAAAGGGAGGAAGTGCATCGTTTCTCCATTTGACGGTGCCGAGGCAGCACGTCCTGATCTGTGGTATGCGTCGTTCCCTCTGACCAAGCTCCGGCGCGGCAGGGCCTACGCCACCTGCTCGCAGATTCCGCCTGCCGCTGCTCACCTAGTTAGATCCCGACGACCTCCAGGTATCCCCTCCGGCCTTGCTCCACTGCCCGTCCTCCCATGTTGTTGCATGTGGATCTTCCATAGTTCTTTTCCCAAAATGTAGCTCGTCCGGCGTAGTTTCCATATTGCATTCTCATCCTCACACCGTTTTAGACAAACACAATCGTGTTGTTATCTTCCCTTAGGACAAGGAATATCCTTCTTTTTTGTCGTCGCATGTGTCATCAACTGTTATTGGCCATTAATTGTTTCCTTTCTGCCTCTTTTTTGCATACAGGGCTATCCATTTCACCTCATTGCTATTGTGACCTTTTGGTGAACTGCACAAATCACTTTTTTCTTAAGAATGTTTTGTGCAGTTGTACTAAAATGTCACACGGGCAATGTCTCTACATTTCAGTGCGACTGCACAAAGGGAGATTGGTTTTGCTCTATCCTCCTCATCCAACTCCGACCCTAATCTTCTCCAACTAGTTAGTCTTAAGAGAGACTACAAAGGTGACCAGCTTCTATTTGTGTGTTTATTGTTTCATCAGCAGTCCTCTATTATCGTAATCACACTTAATATCTTTGGAACAGGGACGCTCAGCTCTATTTTTGTGGAACTGCACAAAATGATCGGAATGTTGCATGCTCCAGACAGCTACTTGTTTTCCCAACATGCCTTGTTGATTTAGATAGAGCTGGGGGGACGTTGCTGCCAATGAAAGCATGGATCAATTTTAATTTAACACCTTCTCACAACTCTGTTTTCATTTGTGATGTAATTATTAGCTCTGATCTGCTAATAACTGACATGCATTAGCAAGGAAGTTAGTTTTTTATTGTTTCCGAAAGAGCATCGATGGCAAGACACGGGAAACAAAAGCTGAAAGTCACACCATTATACAATTTCATGTCGCTGGAAAATTATTTGTATAGTACGTCAATTATGTAAACAAATGATGGAAGCTTGATAGCATTGCCAGAAGCCTCTTCATCATCCGGGTCCATGTGCCATGCACAAAATTATACTCCTTCGTTCCTAAATATTTGTCTTTTTACTAATTTCAAACGGGCATATTTTAGAGTGTAGATTCACTCATTTTCCTTCGTATGTGTACTCCCTCTATTCCTAAATATTCTATTCGTCTTTCTAGAGATTTCAACAAGTGACTACATACGAAGCAAAATGAGTGAATCTACACTCTAAAATATGTCTATATACATCCGTATGTGCCAGTCCATTTGAAATCTCTAAAAAGACAAATATTTGAGTAGTCACTTGTTGAAATCTCTAGAAAGACAAATACTTCGGAGTATATTTAAGAACCGAGGGGGTAGTGCACAACCGCATGGGAGACTCAGCCCGGTTGTTGCGCCGCATTAATAGTGAGTAATGAGCAGTCAAATCATAAGCCCCACCTTTCCCACTGTAAGTTGCTCTAAAGAAGCAACCATCAATACGCTCTTCTTCTAATCCGCTCATACTACACCATCCGTCACTGTTTATACAGCGTGCTTCAGAAAAAAGAAAAGAAAATCTGTGGGACCAAGGCGACTAGCGATCGGCCTGAAAAATAGCATTGGTAGTTATAGCACGGCGTCTATTACTAGAGGGAATAATGCGTACACACATGCATGCAGTGCTTCCACCCCGGGTACACACATGCATGCACTTACTCCACTCTGTAGTAGTACAGAGTACATGGAGAGAGAAAATTGTGGACTTGATTGTGGTTTCCACGCCCTAATTAAGTGAGCGTTAAACCAAACGCATCTAAAGTTTCTCTGGTGGTGGAAATGCATTGAGAGAAATGCATCATAATGAAGCACGCCCGGTAAACTGTGACGGAGGGAGGAGTAGTATGAAGGTGCAAAACCAAGGTCGCGTATGGCCAGTCGGTCAACACACCTCCTCTTGGCATATCACTGACATGTGGGACAGGAGTGTGAGCAAACCGATCTCAATTGACGGCAAAGAGCCAACCCGCCGTTCCTTGAGAGAGACGAGGAGCAAGAACACACAGACGGGCTCGCACGGAGGCCAAGATATATTCGAGCATGGTTGGTTGATCGATATCATTCATTACATGTCGGGCTACCGTTTTTCGCCCTTCTCCGGAATAAACGTGTACTTTATCAGAGAAAAAAAAATAAGAGTACAGACGCTCCACCATGCGGTTCTAGTAGTAGTACTACTCGTACTACTGCGCTTGGCTCTTCGCCTCTTTGTGAAGTCGAACAATGATGGTACTCCGCATGTTGGGTACTACAGTGTATGCCTCTGACAATCTGACACCGAATGAACTGATGCATGTCCACCGAGGGTAGGTTGCATTAGTCAAAAGGCGTAAGCAAGCTTCACCTTGTCCTGCAAGCTTCTCCTCGTTCTGCGAGTTGACGGGACACACAAAAAAGTAGTGCTAGTCCATACTCCCTCCTTTCCGGTTAATATGGCTTAATCTTTTTTGCGGGTAAATGAGAGAGCTTTATTCATAAGTAAGCATTCTTAGGACAATCAGCCAAGACACTGGTCGTTGGACTTCATAATACGCTCATTGCGCTCAATATATATATTTTCCGGTGTTTATACGGTCACTAGCTCACCCTGACTGAGTATGTGTGTGCATGCACGTGTAGGTTGAGTACTTGAGCGTGACCGTGTGTGTTCCGTTGTGTGCTCGGACATGCATGCATTAGGGCGTCGCGCGCGTTTTTGCGTCCATGTGTACGTGTGGCTGTTGCATACACGTAGGGGGAGTACGTGTAGGGGCCACTAACGAGCAGTCAAATCACATAGTAAGTTAGTCGGAGGAAGCAACCATCATTTCACTCTTGAATGACACGTATGCAATATAAAATGGTTGATATGGAGAGAAAAATAAAGGGATAATTAGATTTATGCCCTTAGTTGTGTCCCACTCGTCTGTTTTACCCCTAATTCCCAAAAGTCACCGGTTCTGTCCAAGTCACTTTGCTCCTCTTATGCTTTTGCCCTTTGACAGTTTGACCGTCAGTTTGAAAACTTCATAACTAATTCATACTAAATTAGAAAAATGCAAATAAGATACCAAAATGTTCAGAAAAACATCACCTATATGTCAGTGTCATTTGCATTCATGAAAAAAGTGTTGGAAAGTGCCCATCCGAGTTTTAGCTCTTATGCTACCACCATAAATAGTAAAATCTAAAATAGTTCAAAAAATTCAAAAAATATTTGGTGGCAAAGAATGACAAATGTTGTAAGTGCCTTCCAAGTTTCATTAGGGAATAACATTCATGGGTGCCGCGGCAAAAAACAATCAGCACTCCAAAATAGATTTTTTTTCATGACTTCCACGAATGTCGTTCCCTAATGAAACTTGGTAAGCACTTAGAACATTTGTCGTTCTTTGCCACCATATTTTTTCGAATTTTTTGAATTTTTTTAGAGTTTACTATTCATGGTGGTATCAAAAGAGCTAAAACTTGGATGTGCACTTTCCAACACTTTTTCATGAATGCAAATGGCACTGACATATAGGTGATGTTTTTCTGAACATTTTGGTTTCTTATCTGAATTTTTCTGAATTAGTATGAATTAGTTATGAAGTTTTCAAACTAACGATCAAACGGTTAAAGGGTAAAAGCATAAGAGGAGCAAAGTGACTTGGACAGAACCGGTGACTTTTGGGAATTAGGGGTAAAATAGACGAGTGGGACACAACTAGGGGCATAAATCTAATTTTTGGGATAATTAGATTTATGCCCCTAGTTGTGTCCCACTTGTCTGTTTTGCCCCTATTTCCCAAAAGTCACCGGTTCTGTCCAAGTCACTATGCTCCTCTTGTGCTTTTGCCCTTTGACCGTTTGACCGTCAGTTTGAAAACTTCATAACTAATTCGTACTAAATCAGAAAAATGCAAATAAGATACCAAAATGTTCAGAAAAACATCACCTATATGTGAGTGTCATTTGCATTCATGAAAAAAGTGTTGGAAAGTGCCTATCCGAGTTTTAGCTCTTATGCTACCACCATGAATAGCAAATCTAAAAAAATTCAAAAAAAATCAAAAAAAAATTGGTGGCAAAGAATGACAAATGTTTTAAGTGCCTAGCAAGTTACATCAAGGAATAACTATCATGGGTGCCGCGACAAAAAAAACAATCAACACTCCAAAATAGATTATTTTTTTGCCACGACTTCCACGAATGTCGTTCCCTAATGAAACTTGGCAAGCACTTAGAACATTTGTCATTCTTTGCCACCATATTTTTTTGAATTTTTTTGAATTTTTTTAGGGTTGACTATTCATGGTGGTATCAAAAGAGCTAAAACTCGGATGTGCACTTTCCAACACTCTTTTCAATAATGCAAATGACACTGATATATAGGTGATGTTTTTCTGAACATTTTGGTATCTTATTTGCATTTTTCCGGTTTAGTATGAATTAGTTATGAAGTTTTCAAACTGACGGTCAAACGGTCAAAGGGAAAAAGCATAAGAGGAGCAAAGTGACTTGGACAGAACCAGTGACTTTTGGGAATTAGGGGTAAAACATATGAGTGGGACACAACTAGGGGCATAAATCTAATTATCCCAAAAATAAAACCACTATATATACACTAGCAGGAGCCTAAGCTACAAGCCTGCTTGCTTAGGTTGCTCTCTTCACAAGCATAGAACAACGGGCCTAATCCCGCAGCTGGGGGAAGGGAACAATGTTCTGCGTAGATGCGGTCGACATCGGCGAGGGAGAAAACCCACAGTAGGTGCGTCCCAATCGGGGGTCACCGCGGTATGGGCCGATGCCGCGTCCCAACCGCCCTTCTAGCTACAGCCCGACGTCCCAGGTATAGTCCATCTTCCTTTTGGAGCCGGCTTGCTCCACTGCCGTAGCTCCATCTCCATGTCGATCTTTCTCTACTTCTACCGGCTTCTACTTGTGATGAGTTTATGTCTCATGAACTAGTGCTAGTACTATTATTCTAATCACACTTCTTCAATATCTTTGCCACCAGGGATGCTCAGGTCGATTTTAGTGGAACTGCACAAAAACATCGTATGATGTGAGGGTTCCAGCCATATTTCCTTCGACAGGTTCTACCTGGCCAGGAAATTAAATCATGTTTAGGGTTTAGGGTTTAAGTCGTAGTGACCCCATCAGTAGTTTTTCTTTCGTACACGCTCTCACAAATTTTTTTCTTTAGTTGTGAAGTAAATATTGGCTATGATCTATGAATCATTGAGATGCATCAGCATGTGTGTTAGTTTTCCTTTGTATTTGATGGAATGTTGTAACGGGGCAACCTTGGAATAGGAATGAAAATGGAGTGGAAAGTTTCCATTTTTTCGGAGAAAAAGTGGAAACGGAGAGAAACCAACATTTCGTTTCGTTGGATTGCGCCATCGAGCAAAACCAACATTTAAATCACGTATGTCGTGTTCGTGTCTCACCCTCCTCCACGGCTCAACCCCACATGGTCGCTCTGCATGCCACTCACCGCAAACCGAGTAGTATACGATAACTTTCCTGCCTCCTTGTGGATGGACCACGCCATGGAGTACTAGCACTACTTGAAGATATTGACGAGTTGGAGGAGGACAGCTAGCTGTAGCACGGACTCCCAAGAACTTTTTACATGCATGTTGTAGCCGGTTATTGCGACCTTTGAACGCGGAGCAGCCGCATGCACCCGGAAGCGGCGCGGGTGATGCTCTCTCGGCCGGCGCCAGTGAGAGGTCACGTCTGCTCTGGCCGGGCATGAATGCGGCACTGACCGTTTCGGGCAGGAAGCACGCGCGGGCGATGAAGAGGGTTCGGGTTGGACAGGACCGGCCGTGGCAGCGGTCCTGACGTGCGCAAACAAGAGATGATGTACGTTAATATTGTTGCGTAACAACGTAAATAATGTGCCAGTTGGACAAATATGATTGGAGATGGAGATGGAAATGGAATTTTATGTAAACACGGATATGCATGTCTATTTCTATGTGTGTGTGCGCGACGACTCTCGCGACCTGGAAGCGGGGGCGTGTTTTTGCTCGAGTTTTCTTTCTTGGTACGTTAGAAAATCAGTTTGTCTAATTCACATCTAGATGTTATTTAAGGATATCACATCTAAGCTCCCACAAGTATATAATGTACTCCCTCCGTCCAAGTGTGTAGGGCGTCTAAGAGAGTCCATTTTTTCCAAAAGTTTTAGTTGCATATAGGTAGTTAAACCAGCCTCGTTTTAATCAAACCTGATGACCCACGATTTGTGTTAGGCCAATGCATGGACAATTAGTTAGTTGATTATTGGTCAGCCCGAGCGAAAAAATCGGAAGGCAATTAACTAGCACGAGTATTGTTGCATGCATGCGCGGCTCGTTGAGGAAGGGAAAGGTCAGGTAATAAATCGGCGTGTCTAGCAAGATTTACTAGCGAGAATTAAGGGCTAAACTTGCTTGGTAATTGGCTATTTTCTTGGTTTAAATTTTCCCTTCGCCCACTCCACTCGCGCCTAGATCACGCTGCCCTTCCCTTTTTTTGAGGGAATCACGCTGCCCTTCCTTAGACGCCCTACACACCTGGACGGAGGGAGTAGCAACAAGAAACAAAGAAACCTAGGACAAAAAAGTAGACCACAAACAGAGTAGACATCAACTTAGATGTGACATAACTATGTCACATCTAGATGTGTCCTAGACAGACCCTTAAAAAATTGTCCGCCAGTTTTCGTTTCTTTTTTCCAGGAATGCGCGTATTCTATTTAAAACCACTGCTATGGAGAGATTTTTTTTACTCCATTATAGCCTCTTGTTTGATAGAGTTTCTCGCATCTCGCTCTCTCACCCTCTCCATATCAAAACAAGATGACAATGTCCACTCTATCTCTCTCCTCATCGGTGGTCACAGATCCGGCCGAATCCCGTCCGCTGCGGGAGGTGAGGAGGTGCAGCATTGACGTTGTCGTTGTCGGCGACGGAGGAAGCCGATGCGCACCGTCCTCTCAGAGCCGGCGCTGGCGCGAACGAAGATCCTCCGCGCCCTTGTTCACTGCCGTCGTGTGGGCAGATCTCGCCCGCCCGCCTAAACGACATCTCGCCCACCTGAGGTATAACTTCTAGTACTGGTCCAACTCCCCGGGTCGCTGCATGCGGGTTTTCTTCTATGCGACTACTCCCCAGCTCCCCATGCATAGTAGTAGCTAGGGTTCGTCGGCTGGTCCAAGGTCACCTACTAGTACTCCCTCCATTTTTGTATACAAGGCCACAAACCCATATTACAAGTAACAATGTAGAAATTAATGCCTACTTAAACCAATGTTGCAAACTACTCCCTCCGTCTAGGTGTGTAAGTCATCTTACAAAAACCAAGCAATCCCAAAACACTTAGGCGTGGTGCATTAAATTCTACCTCATTTCTTGTTTCTTGACATATCAACCAATAAGAGATTTGGGGTGTGCATGCTTTTAATGACTTCAGACTACCAAACACGACATGCAGTGGTTAGTTCATTGCATGAAATGCTATTAATTAGCAAATGAACATTAAGTTCTCTCATTTTCTCCTCCTCCTTGGTCACGGTGCACAACCTAAGATGACTTACTCACCTAGACGGAGGGAGTAGTCTTTTCTCCTTGCTTGACGTGTTAATTAATGTGTATTTATCTCTCCAATGCACAACAAGACAACTCTCTCTCTCCTTGTTGGTTGATTAATACGGTGCATTCAAATCAATCTTCTCACCCCCGCATGCATGCATGAGGTATTAATGTCTTTGCTTGCTAGTACGAGGCAAACCTCATCAATTTTACATCGATTTGTGTTAGTGGCCTTGTATAGTTGCAAATTGTAATTTTGATAGTGGCCTTGTATACAAAAATGGAGGGAGTACTATTATAGAGGAAATGCCACTCAAAAAGTTGTCCTGATTTATGCCTCGGTGGAGGAATACATGTTGTTTCAAAAAAAAGTACATGGTGGTTGTGCGGTCGTTGTCCATATGGTGGTAGTACTATCACTGGTTAAATGAAGAAATGCTTTTTTCTCGGTTATCCTGGTTTAGTTCCCATCAAGATAATTATGATGCTTCTGTTTGTTGGTGTACTTTTCATTAATTCTTATTGACAATTGAGATGTCGTTGCTAACCCTTTTTTATATTTTTGGAAATAGCGATGCGTGCCTCCATACCCGGGCATGTCTTCCTCAGTTTTAGTGGAACTGCACAAAATTGGATGACCATTGTTGTTCCGCCTCACTGTCCTCTGCCACGTGGTTCTTCCTTCCTCGAGCTTGATTACTGAGAAGAAACAGACCACAATGAGGTTTTGTCGAACTTCATAGGTGCCTCACCCAAACTTGATGCCAAATGGATGATGCATCACCATGATGACCTATCGATGCTCATGGTTGTGCCTCATGGTTGCGTCGGCTGGTGAAGCTGATCGATTTTCAATGAAAAACAAGTTGTCTTCTATCAGTGCTCTTTGCTTGTTACGCACAAAGATGATATCCTTTGTCAATTCACCTTGGTTGCGTTGGAGACGCAGTCGTCTTTCACGTTGGTGCAATTTTATCACACAATTGGCTATGAACCAAATGTTTCCTCGAAGAAGGATCGACGTTGGTACTAAGAGCATAAGTTTTGTATTGATTTCTAAGCCTTCTCACAACTTTGTCTCCAGCTCCCTTGTAATTTTATTTGTCTAGCTATTAACTTTGATTTAAAAAATGGTGTGGACTAAAAACGCGGATGGACGTAGTAGCCCCCCATTTTTATTTACTCCGCATATTAGATTTGACTAAAGTAAAACTTTGTAATACTCTCAAACCTTTCCGATAATTGAAATTAAAATTCTGTATTTGTACATACTCTCACACGTTACCGATAATTTGGCGCATGTGTGGTTGTTCACTTAAGGGAGGGTAGTGTACCACACGTGAAGGACAGGAAGTGCGACCAGGACGCGCGGGCGTGGATTGTTAGTTCATCGGAAGTAGTAGTACTAGTTTTCTTCATTGTATATTAAATAAAGAGTTTCGTTTCATACTTACACAATTTAAAACGATTGCTATGGAGAGAATAAGAAAACCACTCCACTATATATTAGTCATATACACGAAAGTACTATATGGACGCAGCTTCATTGACTTAGTGCACCTGCCTTTGGGTTTATGACAGGTGGGCCCAAAATGTGGCTGGCTCACCTGTCATACAGCCAAAAGCAGGTGCAGTGAAGGCACCGGAGCTCAGTCTGTACTACAGTAGTATATATATAAGCGGGAGCCTTAGCGCTTGTTTGCTAGGGTTTGCATTCTCCACACGCTCGCCGCACTACATATATGTTACACGCTGGAGGCTCAGCATTCATTTGCTAGGGTTTGCTATATTCACAGTCTCTCACCCTCTCTTCACCAGATCTAAGCAAGATTGCATTGGCCTGTTGTCTCTCTCCCCCTCACAGCTGGTGAAGGAGGCGTCTGTATCCCTTCGCACCGGGAAGGGGAGGAGGTGTAGCATTCACTCTATCGCCTTCGGCGAGGGAGGCAATCCACTGTCGGCTGCGCTGTTCTCTTTCACCCAGCTCCTGTGTGGGAGGGCCACCGACCCCTTCTTCCTCGCTGCCGTACGTAGTGTGGGCAGATCCGGCCTCCCGCCGCACGCCTTGCCACATCCCGACGACCCTAAGGTATAAGTTTCTTTGAAACCGTCATTGCTCTAGCTGCATGTGGATCTTTTTTGATCTGTAGTCGAACCTAGGTCTTGGTTCAAAGAGGAAAGAAGGGTGCGGTGGGCTAGAGCAAGAATCTAGGACGCGGTTCAATGAGGAAAGGAGGGGCGGAAAGTAGTATAGACTGGCTATCCAGCCGCTTTGTAGGTCGAAGAGGGGAAAAGGGGGTAACCCAGTACACACATCTGTGAGGAACCGATCTCTTTGTTGAAAAGGGAAAGAAACTAGGGGTTCGGATGGTTTGTGCAGGACTAGATTTGCTGCCCTCACATAGGAAGAAGGTTCAAAGAGAACAAATATGGGACCAACGCATATAGGCTTCTTGGCTACATACTCTGCATCACCCATTTATACGTGTGGACGCACATGGTGCTGGCGTGTCCCATACAGCTATTTTGCTGTTGGTAATCTAAGAATGCCGTCGGAAAATTGAAGCAATGCCACTGTTAAAAGTAAATTACATTTTTTAATGAATGTTATTTCAAGAGAATGTCTCTGTTAATATGAATCAATGCAACCATTTTAGAAATGCTAATATCCTACTTTGTTTTCCATCCAAGATAAGTTAGATGTTTCCCTTATACCTATTGTTGCTTACAGGGATATCAAAATTAAAGCTCGGTTTTATTCCGACTTCGATTTTAGTTGAACTGCACAAAAGGAGCCAATGTGTCCAAGGCAAACTGCTGCATTACTAGGTCCAGTTGGTTGTTCCACTTTGCAGAAAGAAGCAGTCACTGTTTGCGCTACATTACAGAAGGAATGAACGAGAAGCTTTACAGAGTATTATTAGACACCGGTGACATGACTAGTCTGCAGAGACCATTGGAAATTTAAGAAGCTACGACAGGACTCCACGATCATAGGCATTACATATTTTGAATGGGAAAAGCTTGTCAAAGTTTAATCATTGATGTTAGCAAGAAGACGTTAGTTTAATATATTGGAATTGGAAAACCTTGTCAAAATTTGCTCATTGATGTTAGCTAGAAGACATGCACTTGATATTTTTTAGTGGGACGCCCTTGCTGTGAGCAGCGTCGAGTGTTTTTTCCTATTCCTGTGTTTAGTTTAGAAGTAAATAGTTACTCTGCTGAGATATTCCTGTGTTAAGAGTTTGTTCTGAATATTGTCTATGTAATGCCAGGCCTTGTGTTTGATTACAAAGTTGAGCTTGGAATGTTGTGGCATGCGGCATCACGAGCTGTTCACCGTGCCTCCTGAGAATAATGCTTCGTATTGTTTTGCATGTCGATCTAATGCCAGTGATTTGCTTGTTAAGAAGATCATCCTCTTCTGTTGTTTCCGTGCTTAAGAAGTTCATAGTCTGATGTTTCATTCATAGCCTACACGACAAGTCGGGTAGGTTAGACGTGAAACCATATGATCTTCCGACCAACTCATGATATTAGGTCGTGATTGGATCGTCGTTTTCCAACCAAAACCGCTTGTAAAACTGACGCTTGTAAATTAAAGTAGATGGTCTCGGGCGAAGGCGCTTGGTTGGTTGATTTCGACTAGTAAAATATCGAAAGTACTTCACACACAATAAAAACGCTGAACAACACTCGGACGATTGCTAATCCAGAGCTGTTGTTTCAGCCTTGCCTATGGATGGCATGATATGCACGTCGTGCATGTATCGTCTGGTAATGTCGTCCATATAGCAGTGCTCGTAAAATATACACTGGTCTCTCAAATTACACGCGTAACCCGCCGGTTTTACTTACAGACCTTGGGCCCTCGGTTTCATTATGACTGTATTTTATGCGTTGTTTCCGATGACGAGTAAATTACACTAGTGTATGTTAATACAGGTTTGAAATAAACCAGAGCTCCCAAGCGTGGCCTTACCGTTTTATGTCGTCTCAGTTTTTCAAAGGTGCTCATAGGTGTCCGATGATCCTGGCTTCCTGAATGAGCAGCGGGCGCTGTATCAGACCATCCGTAGGGCCCGCGAGGCCCTCTTCATTGTCCTTCGAGTTGTTGCGCTCACCGTGGTGCCGAGCATTCTTAACATCATCAACGAACATGAGGAAGATGAGTTTATTTTGACTGGATGACACTCGGGACCCACTAGGGCCATAGCCATACGTACGCAAGTGCCTCCTTATTATGTACAACTATATTTTTTTTTCTTTCTCCTGGTTTCCTGACATCATGGTCCCACACCATTGTCAACATATGTAGTCAATATAAATTAGAGAATTGCACAAGGTGCGGCCGACATCTGGGACCAAGCAGCTCAAGCAGTATTTGTGTTTTTGAGGCATGAGCACTGCAGAGTTTTTCTTGGTGATGATTTCATTGTTGTTCAGAGGAGAGCAGGGTATTAACTGGGCGGGCTGTGGCCCGTCTAGCCTAGGCCAGATATCCAGCCCAGATACTAATTTTTTCTAGATGAAAATGGCTAGCCCAGCTATATGTCTTTTTGAGGAATACCCAGGCAAGGTCAACTTGTTATTCTCCACCCCGCTGGGCTGCAAATCTTTCCTAGGAGGGATGCATTAGGCTTAACAGGAAAATGGGCTTTAAAATAATAAATGGGATGTAATTATAAAAATTGGGCAGTAACTATAAAAAAATGCACCAAACACGAAATTAGTTTATAAAATATTATTTATGGATTGTGCAAATCTTAAATTTACATTGTTGCGCGCGCAATGTTTCGTTGGATTTTTACGTAATATAAATTTATATTTAATCTGACTAGAAATTTCGGGATAAAATTATTCCGGATCCCATCAAAATGTGGGAAATTTTATTGAATTCTGTCTTCAACGGTTGGTTGAAATTATTAATCGTTGTCCTAGCTAGAAAATGGGTTGTACTTTTAACAAACTGTAAATGGGCTATTGTAAATTCCATTAGAATTCAAAAATGGGTTGTACATTATTACAAAACGCAAATGGGATATAAGTTCTCTGCCACACACTTGTGGGCCCAATAAGTGACGCATCCCCTAAAAAAATAAGTTGACGCGTATGCAAGGCTTTATCAACTTATTATAGTCAACACACGGTTCTAGCAGCAGTGTCTGTTGGATGTCTATCCAACGGATGTCGTGCTTCTTCTTCAATCTCGGATATTCTTGGCTTCGGCCGCCCAAAAAATGATTCCTCCCCCTGACATCTGGGGTGCACCGTTTTGGAGGCTGACCTATGGGCCTACTAAGTTGGAGCGTACCAAGGGCTTTGTCAACTTAGTGAATAATAAATGATTCTAGCTTCAGTGACCGTACGATGTCCATCCAACGGTAGTAGTGCTTCTTCAACCTCTGGTCTTCTTGGTCCAGCCGCCCAAAGCAGCGTCGGTCGTGCCGCCTGCTCCTGCCTCCCATGGCCGACTGTGCTGCCACGGAGGCGTCACCGCCCCCATACTACTCCCACCACTGGCCAAGCCATCCCTCCACTCACCCACACCCTCTGTTATTCTGCGGCGATGGCAGCCTCACACCGCATCTGAACCAGTGAACCCTCATACTCCTCTTTGCGCGGGCTTCCACTGCTGCATCTTCCCTGGCTCCCGTCGTCCCCTTCCTAGGCCTCGCCATTGTCCACCGCCCTGGTGCTCTCGGCGCGGCGTGGTCAACGTGGTCAACGACCGAATTCCATCGGAAGAGTACTGTACATGGAGAGGCTGACAGCTGGGTCCACGGCGGCCGCAAGGAAGTGCCTCCTTATTACACGCAAAATAAATATTCCTCCACCTCACAGCAGGCACCCACCGGACGGGCCACCTTATTTCACGAAAAAAATGTTTCCCCCTTGACTGCTGGGACCCACCAGCTACACCTTCGCATGCAAGGAAGTGCGTCCAGGCAAAAAAACGATTCTCCCTCCTGACTGCTGGGACCCACCAGCTACATCTTCGCATGCAAGGAAGTGTGTCCGGGCAAAAAAAACATTCGCCCCCCTGACTGCTGGGACCCACCAGCTACAACTTTGCAGGCAAGGAAGTGCCTGACAGTCGGGACCCAC
The DNA here is from genome assembly GCF_018294505.1 of Triticum aestivum. Taxonomy (NCBI): domain Eukaryota; kingdom Viridiplantae; phylum Streptophyta; class Magnoliopsida; order Poales; family Poaceae; genus Triticum; species Triticum aestivum. Next base: position 519,731,053 of record NC_057801.1, read on the forward strand.
CTGGTCGAAGTGTACGTAGCGTTGTCATTCTGGTCGCAAACGTGTATGTACATATATATTGGTGGATGTAGAGGCGCGCACGTGTCGTAGTAGAGGCACGCACATAGCATGTACACGTACGTACAACGGCCAGGGTGCAAGAAAGAAAATACGGCCACGTATGTGTTCATACGGGGTGGTCTCAAACGCCTACTCGCGCATATATACGTACGGCTAGGGCTCGTGTACATTGGCTGGGTCGGAACGGAGAAACAGTGTCGTCGTCATGTTCATGGGGAGGCAACGTAATGCGCCGTGTTCATCGGGAGGCAACAGAATGCATGGTCGTGTTCATCAGGAGGGCTTGGATGGAATAGGCGATGGAAAGGAGGCCTTGGCGTACCGCAGAACGGAGGAAACGGCCTTGTGTTCCACCGGCCACGTTCGAAACGGGATTCTGATCATCGGGAGGGGTCTGGCGTACCGCAAAATGGAGGAAACGGACCTCCTATGGTCGAAACGGGGGTCCTGTTGATCGGGAGGGGTGTGGCGTACCGCAAAATGGACGAAACGGGCCTCCTACGGTCAAAACGGGGGACCTGTTGATCGAGAGGGGTGTGGCGTACCGCAAAACGGAGGAAACAGACCTCCTACGGTCGAAACAGGGGTCCTGTTAATCGGGAGGGGTGTGGCGTACCGCAAAACGGACGAAACGGGCCTCCTACGGTCGAAACGGGGTCCTGTTGATCGGGAGGGGTCTGGCGTACCGCAAAATGGATGAAACGGACCTCCTACGGTCGAAACGGGGGTCCTGTTCATCTGGAGGGGTGTGGCGTACAGCAAAACGGGACTCCACGAGATACTGTTCATCTCCACCATCAACCTCCTCCAGCCTCCACGGGCTACCGTCGACCTCCTCCAGCCTCCACGGGCTCCTATTCATCCAGCCTCCACCGCGCACTACTCCATCGGCTACTGTTCAACCACCCTCCACCATCTACTATTCATCCAGCCCTCCACACCATGGGGTCTTGTTCAACCACCCCTCCACGGGCACCCCTCCACCATCTACTGTTCATCCAGCCCTCCACACCATGGGGTCCTGTTCATCCAGAGGCAACGCCACCGCTCACTGTTCATCCACCCCCCCCCCCCCCCGCAACGCTCATTGTTCATCCAATCGATCGGCTTCAGTTAGCAGCAGTAGCAAAGGAATCGCTCGATCGGGTTCAGTTAACAGCCATCGATCGATCGCTCAGGTTCAGTAACGCGTAGCCTGTAGTGCAATCTCTAGGGTTCAGTTAGAGCCCAACGCCTCGCTCGGGTTCAGTTAGAGCCAACACCTCGCACACACGCGCGTACGTGTACAAGAGAAACGCGCATCGCTCGGCACCCGACCTCCCACCATAACCAGGAACTCCCCGAAATTTCCCTCCCCCTCGCTTCTACCACGGTTTTTTCCGTCATGGACGGCCCAAAGAATGTCATGCCGTTGCGTCTCTGGCCCGCCCAGGACGAAAAGCCCATTTTTTGTCATGATTTTTTGTCATAGAAGTAGGAGCCCACCACATCTATGATGATACCGGGTTTTGTCACAATTATCATCATAGAAGTGTCATATGTATGACAGAAAAAAAATTCGTTCGGCCCAAAATGTCACGGATGTGTCTTTTTTTGTAGTGTATGCGGTAACCAATAAAGATCTTCGTAGAATATGTAGGAGCCAATATGAGCGTCCCGGTTCCGCTATTGGTTGATCGGAGATGTGTCTCGATCATGTCTACATAGTTCTCGAACCTGTAGGGTCCGCACGCTTAATGTTTGATGACGATTTATATTATGAGTCATGTGTTTTGATGACCGAAGTTTGTTCATAGTCCCGGATGAGATCACGGATGTAACGAGGAGTCTCGAAATGGTCGATACATAAAGATTGATATATTGGAAGGCTATATTCGGACATCGAAAAGGTTCCGAGTGATTTGGGTATTTTTTGGAGTACGAGAGAATTACGCGAATTCATTGGGAGAAGTAATGGGCCTTATTGGGCCATACAGAAAAGGAGGAGTGTCGGTGTCAAAACCGGCGGATCTCAGGTAGGGGCTTCTGAACTGTGTGTCTAAGGTCGATGGTAACAGAAGGCGGGGGACACGATGTTTACCCAGGTTTGGGCCCTCCCTATGGAGGTAATACCTTACTTCCTGCTTGATTGATCTTGATGAATATGAGTATTACAAGAGTTAATTTACCACGAGATCATAATGGCTAAACCCTAGAAGTCTAGCGTGTATGATTATGATTATGCCATACGGACTAAACCCTCCGGTTTATATAGACACCAGAGGGGACTAGGGTTTTACAAAGTCGGTTACACAGAAAGGAATCTCCATATCCGAACGCCAAGCTTGCCTTCCACGCCAAGTAGAGTCCCATCCGGACACGGGAAGAGATCTTTTGTCCTGTATCTTCATAGCCCATCAGTCCGGCCCATGTCACATAGTCCGGACGACCGAGGACCCCTTAATCCTGGACTCCCTTAGTAGCCCCTAAACCAGGCTTCAATGACGAGGTGTCTGGCGTGCAGATTATCTTCGGCATAGCAAGGCAGGTTCCTCCTCTGAATACTCCAAAGCTTCCTTTGAATAGAGAAAACGTGTCCGGCTCTGCAAAACAAATACCACACACAATCGCAGAGAGTATAATATTTCATGAGTCCAATTCGCTGACAACTTTTCGCAGCGTGACATCATGTCACCGCCCGGTCATTATTCAAACCTTTTTTAGCCTGCCGCTCCATATTTCAAGATGCGGTTTCATTGGCACGTCTTGTCAAAGCAGAGTTCGTGTCCCCTTATTGCAGGATTCTCATCAATACGGGCGTGGGTAATCCAACCGTGTCATTTGCACGACCCTCGGGGAATAGGCGAGTTTTAAGGGGAGTGGGGAGGCGCTTGATATTCGCTGCCTTTATAAGGAGATAAGGATTCACTCCTTTTCACCCACGCCTCCTCTCTCTTTGCCTCCCCATTCTCGAGCTCCAGCACCCAAGTTCTCATCTTCTCCGCCCCAAGAAAGCACTCCAACCATGTCCAGATCCGGAGCGCAGGGCAAGTGGATGGCCTCCATTGTCAAGGAGAAGGACATAACCCAGCTCCGGGAGGCCGGATATTTGGCCAAGGAAATCACCCACCGGCTTCCGGCCAAGGGATAGATCGTCCCCACCCCGGAGCCCCATGAGAGGGTTGTATTCATCCCCCACTTTGTCCGCGGGTTGGGATTTCCTCTCCCGTTCGTCCGCGGACTCATGTTCTACTATGGGCTGGATTTCCACGATCTGGCCCCCAACTCCATCCTCAACATCTCGGCATTCATTGTCGTGTGTGAGGCCTTCCTCCGAATCCCACCCCACTTTGGATTATGGCTGAAGATCTTCAATGTGAAGCCAAAGGCGGTGAGTGGCCAACACGTAGAGTGCGGAGGCGCCATGGTGAGCAAGATGCCCAACGTCACATGGCCCGAAGGCTCCTTTGTGGAGACTGTCAAAAGCTGGTAGAAATTGTGGTTCTACATCACAGAGCCGTGCGACACCACCTGGGTCGCGGCTCCCGCATTCCGGTCCGGAGCCCCGATGCGGCTCACCTCCTGGCCAGAGAAGGGCCTGGACTGGTCTTCGTCGGATGAGCTGAAAACTCTTCAAACGCGCATCAAGAGCATGAGGGACAAGAACATCAAGCTTTTTAATGTGATCCAAGTGATGCTCATTCGCCGGATCATTCCGTGCCAAAGCCGTACATGCCATTTGTGGGAATATGATCCGGCCAAGCACCAGACCTTGCTGCAGTTCTTCGGCACTACGCACGAAGACATCTGGAAGGTGATTTTTAAGTCCAGTGAGACGTGGCCGGATACCACCGAGGACCGTGGGCATGATTTGGCCCACCCCACTAGTCCGGTAAGTTTTTTCTTGTTTTCAAGGTGTATCCTTTACTTGCATACTCAAGGAAGATGCCTAAGTCTCCCTATTAACTTTTTTAGGGCTGGACAAACAAGGCGGAGCGGATTCACTATCCGGCTTCGCTGCTCGAAGACCCAGAAATCCCGGTTCTGAGGAAGATGCTGGTTCCGGCGCCCTATCAAGCACTGGAGAAGAAGGCCAGGAAGAAGGCCAAGGGGACCAGGGGTGGTCTCCGTCACAAGGGCACTTCGAATGTGACGTCCGAAGACGCCGAGACCCATTCCTTCCCCGCCGAGGACGATGAGGAAGAGGAGGAGGAAGAAGAAAGCCATTCCCCTCTAAAGGGGGAGGAAGAAAAGGATGACCTCCACGCACTGGAGGCCAAAGCATCCAAGAAGGGGAAAGCTTCCCTCCCGGAGGACTCCACCGCGGCCACCGACAGCAGCTCGGAATGGTATCCCAGGGTCAAGCCCCTGGCCAAATCGTGAGTACTCCAAAACCCGGACATATTCATATATCCGGCCTCACTACTTTATAGTATTAACGTGTTGAATCACCTATTTGCAGTCCAGCTCGGTCCAACCTCGAGCGATCCTCATCAGGGGGTTCGCTGGACCCGGAGGCGATGGACAGTGGGACCCTTCCGGCGGCCTCCTCTCTCAGGGCCGTGGATAACACCAAGGTGTTGTCCCGAAGGATCCCAGGCCAGGGAGACACTCAGGAGGCCGTCAGGGCGGCGCCGGAGGGTGAAACCTTGGCCGCTGGACACCTGGGGGAGCAAACCCCGTGGATACTGTCGATGGGGGCCATATCAAATTCGGCCCCCAGCCTCTCCGGAGACACATACGGCTCCGAAATCGGGCAAGCAGCCTCTTTCAAGAGAAGGAGGTGCGCCTATTCCACCAGTGACCTCTGTCCATCCAGAGGCACCAGATACTTTGCTGGAAGCACTGCGAGGCGCTTCCATTGTCGAGGAACATCGTACCCTTATGGGTACGGTGGTTGAGAGGATCCAGTCCGCAAAACATACTGACCGAAGACTGCACAAGCCTTCTAACAGGCTTTGAGGTAAGCAATGCAATTATATGAAAAGAATGTCATAGTATAGACAGTAGCCCCTGAGACACTGTCCAGTGTTCGAAAAGAAAAGTCGGACAGAGGATCAAACAAGTTCTGCAAGAGACTAACCAAATGAGTCAATGTGAACAAGCACACATCATTGCTAGCTGCGAGCTCTCATGCTGCTGAGGTCTCTGGACTGAAGCAGATTCTGGAGCAGACCGAGGAAGAGCTCAGCCGCGTGAGGAAATAGCTGGAGGATAACCAAGGTATTTAATAACCTTGTCTATATTCAGGAAGGATGAATGATTTGTTCTGACTAAAGTGCCATGATATATATTAGGAGCAGCGACCGAGGTGGAGACCCTCAAGAAGGCGCTGGCCGAGGCCGGGGGGAGAGTGGCCAAGGAACAAGCCGCCCGTGAGAAGCATGAGGCCAGGGTCAATGAGGTTCAGCAGGAGCTTCAGGACGCCGTGAAGAAATGTGAGTCCTTGGAGCGCAATATTGCGAATCAAGAGTCCGAACTTACCAAGGTCCACCAAAGCGCACACGATGCCCCGGTTGAAGCCCAGGGCGCCCTCCAGGAAATCCAGGAGGCCAGAAAAATCACGGTGGGTAAGGCATTTATTATGCAGAGCAAATATGTGAAGAAAAGGTTCCTCTTACTGACCCGAATATGGAGTTCTCCAGGGGCGTTTGCAGATCTGCCGCACAGCATTTCAGATGCTGCAGAATTCTTCTGAGCCGAAGAGGGGAGCTCCATGGAGAAGTTGTTTTGGTCGCAATACCTTGCGCCAGAACATCCGGTGCCCTTTAGCGATCAGCTAAAACAGCTGGTCGAACTGCATAGGGCGGTTGAACTAGCCATGAAGGATTTAATAATTTGGCTATGGCCTGCCGAAGCCATACCTAGCAGCTACTTCGGGCTCGTGAAGTGGCTGGTCAATGCCTGCCCTTGGCTTGATGCCATCAAGCGGTCGGTCTGCATCGAAGGCGCGCGAATGGCCTTCGCCCGAGTTAAGATGCATTCGGTGAGGATGGATGCCGCGAAGCTTGTGACCGAGGGACCGCCCGCGGGCAAGGAGTACCGCACGCCCGAGCTATATTTTGATAATGTCTTGGAAGGATCCCGCATTGTGGCAGAGCAATCTGCTAAGGTTATTATATTTCCATAAATACATTCATGCTATCCTGTCATGTACTATGAAACAGATCCGTTATGTAATATAATGTCTGTTATTTAAAAAATTTGCCTCCTATGCGGCCGTTTTGTTAAATCTGAGAGTTGGCCAGTCGTCGGCTTCAGCCCCCACATAGGCAGTACAAGGGCGTTCGGGGTGAATCTAAACACTCTTTATCCAAAGTTTTGGTCCTTTAAGGAGGTGTTTAGTGCAACAAACCAGGCAATCGGACTATGTGGCTTTATCACCCTCACTTAGCCATAGGATTTTGACAATAAAAATTTAGGCACAGCCCCTAGTGTTCGTAAGTCCGAACTTGGGGTGCTGTAAACACCTATCGGGTAAAAACCGATTCATCGCACAATGCGGAAGAAATCGCTAACGATTTGTAACCTCTCGAACAGCTGACCGGCTCTCACCGCATCATGACAGTCAGTTTTCGGCTTTCTCTACTGAGGTGCTCATCCAAAAGAACCAGGACATAATCGCATCAGTTCTCCCTTTACTACCCTAGCCGATATAGCGGAACGTAAGGTACTAAGCACAGGAGCTGGGAACCCAACTATTGACCAAAGATATGATTCGGAGCCGATGCATATAATGCTATAAGTTCGGGGTGCCGAACTATACTGTAAAAGTGTTCAGACTTTGTTGGCGTATTATGGGGCATAATGAAACCCCTGGCGAATTAAGGTGTACCAGAGTGTATGGATGCAATTGATAAGAATATCAAGAAAAGGAAAAATCAGGTAATAAGCTGATGCCGCAAAAATTGCCGCAAACTATTTTTCATTGTAATTTGATTAATACATCAAAGCGTATTTGTACAAGTAGTGCGATAAGCAATAAGGCTATTTAACATGCCACGACCAAGGGCGAGCTGCATGCGGGTCCTTAAAGCAGGCATAACGATCATAAAAGAGACCACCTGGAAATTCCCTTATACGTCAAAGCTTCTTGCCGTCTTAGTGTATCCGTCCCTTGATAGGTCCGACGATCAGGTCACCAGGAAAAGGCCTGGGGGGGAAACCTGAAAAGAAAAAAAGTAAAATTATGCGGGTCCAGGAGCGGTTGAGCCGTATTATGGACCACGATCTAGTTGTGCCTCCGTATATGCCCATGGTATTTTGAGTGCGTAGTTATGTACGCGCGGTACAAATGTCGCTATTTGGTCGGGACTGAGACGAAGGCCGAATTGCTAGTCAAGCTCTTGATGAACTGGACTGTCCTGCTGCAGAGTAGTTCGGACTCGTTTGATAGTGTCCGGGAGCTTGGCCACTGAATGAAGGTTCTGCCTGAAAAGGCCGCTCTGATTTTCTGCTGCGAGGGCAACGGTGTGCTCCTCGGTATGGAGGGAGCGTTCTGTATTTCCATTGATTGTTATCACACCGCATGGTCCGGGCATCTTGAGCTTGACATAAGCATAGCGTGGCACCACATTGAATCGAGCCAATGCGGTTCGTCCGAGGAGTGCGTGATAGCCACTGCGGAAGGGGATGATATCGAAGGTCAACTCTTCGCTTCGGAAGTTATCCGGGGATCCGAAGACCACTTCTAGTGTGATTGAGCCCATACAGCGAGCTTCTACACCTGGTATAACTCCTTTAAAGGTAGTTTTTGTGGGCTTGATCCTTGAGAGATCAATACCCATTTTGCACATTGTATTGAGATCCAAAAAGAGAGAAGAAGCCATCTAGCTAATAACTATGGACCCGAAGGTCTGAGGTAAACTACTCACAACTCATCGGAGGGGCTATGGTGTTGATGTAGAAGCCCTCCAAGGTCGATTCCCCCTCCGGCGGAGCGCCAGTGAAGGCTCCAAGATGGGATCTCGCGGATACAAAAGGTTACGGCGGTGGAAATTGTGTTTTGGTTGCTCCCTGGATGTTTTCGGGGTACGTAGGTATATATAGGAGGAAGAAGTACGTCGGTGGCCGCTCGAGGGGCCCAGGAGACAGGGGCACGCCCAGGAGGGGTGGGAGCACCCTCCTATCTCCTGGCCGCCTCGTTTGTTGCTTGACTTGCACTCCAAGTTCTCCAGATCACGTTCGTTCCAAAAGTCACGCTCCCGAAGGTTTCATTCCGTTTGGACTCCGTTTGATATTCCTTTTCTTCGAAATACTGAAATAGGCAAAAAAACAGCAATATGGGCTGGGCCTCCGGTTAGTAGGTTAGTCCCAAAAATGATATAAATGTTTAAAATAAAGCCCATAAACATCCAAAAGGGGTAATATAATAGCATGGAACAATCAAAAATTATAGATACATTGGAGACGTATCAAGCATCCCCAAGCTTAATTTCTGCTCGTCCTCGAGTAGGTAAATGATAAAAACAGAATTTTTGATGTGGAATGCTACCTAGCATAATTCTCAATGTAATTTTCTTTATTGTGGCATGAATGTTCAGATCCAAATGATTCAAAATAAAAGTTCATATTGATAAAATAAATAGTAACACTTCAAGCATACTAATCAAAGCAATCATGTCTTCTCAAAATAACATGGCTAAAGAAAGTTCATCCCTACAAAATCATATAGTTAGGCTATGCTTCATTTTCGTCACACAAAGATGTTCCCAAATTCTACACCCCCGATGACAAGCCAAGCAATTGTTTCATACTTAAATAATCTCAAAGTTTTTCAACCTCCACGCAATACATGAGCGTGAGCCATGGATATAGCACTATGGGTGGAATAGAATATAATGATGGGGATTGTGTGGAGAAGACAAAAAAGGAGAAAGTCTCACATTGACGAGGATAATAAACGGGCTATGGAGATTCCCATCAATTGATGTCAACATGAGGAGTAGGGATTGCCATGCAACAGATGTACTAGAGCTATAAATGAATGCTCAACAAAAGAAAACTAGTGGGTGTGCATCCAACTTGCTTGCTCACGAAGACCTAGGGCATTTGAGGAAGCCCATCATAGGAATATACAAGCCAAGTTCTATAATGAAAAATTCCCACTATTATATGAAAGTGACAACATATGAGACTCACTATATGAAAAACATGGTGCTACTTTGAAGCACAAGATATGACACTCACTATATGAAGAACATGGTGCTACTTTGAAGCACAAGTGTGGAAAAAGAGATAGTAACATTGCCCTTTTTATTTATTTTCTTTTTTTTCTTCTTTTTTTTCTTTGGCCTTTTTTTTCTTTTGGACTTTTTTTGGGCAATGTTCTAATAATGATGATCATCACACTTTCATTGATTACAACATATGAATTACAACTCGAAACTAGAACAAGATATGACTCTATATGAATGCCTCCGGCGATGTACCAGGATGGTGCAATGAATCAAGAGTGACGTGTATAAAAAATTATGCATGGTGGCTTTGCCAGAAATACGATGTCAACTACATGACCATGCAATGGCAATATGACAAAAGTAAAGTATGTCATGATAATGATGAACGGAACGAGTGAAAGTTGCATGGCAATGTATCTCGGAATGGCTATGGAAATGCCATAGTAGGTAGGTATGGTGGATGTTTTGAGGAAGATATAAGGAGGTTTATGTGCGATAGAGTGTATCATATCACGGGGTTTGGATGCACCGGCGAAGTTTGCACCAACTCTCAAGGTGAGAAAGGGCGATGCACGGTACCGAAGAGGCTAACAATGGTGGAAAGGTAAAAGTGCGTATAATCCATGGACTCAACATTAGTCAAAAGAACTCATATACTTACTGCAAAAATTTAGAAGTCATCAAAAATCAAGCACTACGCGCATGCTCCTAGAGGGATAGATTGGTAGGAAAAGACCATCGCTCGTCCCCGACCGCCACTCATAAGGATGCACAAGCCAGGTACACTCCATGTTCCAAATTTGTTACACAACTTTAACCATACGTGGATGCTACGGGACTTGATAACTTCAACAAAAGCATTCTTTAAATTCATAATCACCCAACTAGCATGACTTTAATATCACTACCTCCATATCTCAAAACAATTATCAAGTATCAAATTGATCATAGCATCCAATTCACTTCCTATGATAGTTTTTATTATACCCAACTTGGATGCCTACCATTCTAGGACCAATTTATAACCATAGAAAATACCATGCTGTTCTAAAAGACTCTCAAAGTAATATAGGTGAAGCATGAGAGACTAACAATTTCTATAAAATCAAGCCACCGCCGTGCTCTAAAAGATATAAGTGAAGTACTAGAGCAAAAACTAACAAGCTCAAAAGATATAAGTGAAGCACATAGCATATTCTAATAAATTCAAATCAAGTAGGCTTATCCCAAAAGGTGTGTACAGCAAGGATGATTGTGTTAAACTAAAAAGCAAATACTAATATAATACATGACGCTCCAAGCAAAACACATATCATGTGGCAAATAAAAATATAGCTCCAAGTAAAGTTACCAATGAACGGAGACGAAAGAGGGGATGCCTTCCAGGGGAATCCCCAAGCTGAGGCTTTTGCCTATTCTTGAGTATCTTGGGGTGACTTGGGAAACCCCAAGCTTAGGCTCTTGCCACTCTTTATTCCATAGTCCAGCAAAGCTTTACCCAAAACTTGAAAACTTCACAACACAAAACTCAACAAGAAATCTTATAAGCTCCGTTAGTGAAAGAAAACAAAACCACCACATAAGGTACTGTAATGAACTCATTCTTTATTTATTTTGGCGTTAAAACTACTTTATTCAAAGTTATCTATGGTTCATACCACTTAATACTAGCCATAGATGCATCAAAATAAGCAAACAACACACGAAAAAACAGAATCTGTCAAAAACAGAACAGTCTGTAGAAATCTGTAACTAACGCAAACTTCTGGAACTCTAAAAATCCTACCAAAATAGGAAGTCCTGGACAATTTGTTTATTGATCAGAAGCAAAAATAATTAATGCAAAATAACGTTTCTGTGATTTATAGAATTTTTTCTCGTGAGTGCAAAGTTTCTGTTTTTCAGCAGAATCAAATCAACTATCATCATAGGTTATCCTATAGGTTCTACTTGGCACAAACACTAATTAAAACATGAAAACACATCTAAACAGAAGGTAGAAGCAAAACTTATTACTAAACAGGAACAAAAACAAAAAACACAAAGAAAATTGGGTTGCCTCCCAACTAGCGCTATCGTTTAACGCCCCTAGATAGGCATAAAAGCGAAGAAAGAACTAAGTAGTGCCATCTTTGGCACTTAAATCCTCTATAGAGCACTTATAATTTTTAGGGGTTTCTCCCTTTTTGGCAATGATTAAACCTTTAGGCAAAAATTCAAGAAATTCGTTTGTAGCAAAAGGTTCCTTAACGATAGAGAGACAATTGGGATGAACAGTTATGGATTTGAGATCCGTGTCTCCCTTACTAGAAGATTCACCCTTATTTTTAGGAACATAAATAAACTTGGCAGTTTTGGTAGGGGGTTTTGGAGTGTTTTTCATAGAAGAAAACATGGAACCTAAGTTGGTAATAATATCCTCAAGTTTACTGATTCTTGCAGAATCTAGATCTATTTTCTCATTAACTATAGGTTCTTTCTCTTTTAGATTTTTCAAAGTAACTCCAACCCTAGATCCATACTGGGTAATGTGACTATGAATCTTTTTATTTTCAATAATGGCAATTTTATTTTCAATAATCTCAAGCCGTTGCATAACATGTTTTAAAGTTAAAATAGTTCCATTAACCAAAAGAGGTGGTGGGCCAAACAAATCTAACAAAGCATTATAAACATCAAACTTATGGCTACTCAAGAAATCCCCTCCGGTAACGGTATCAAGAACACATCTATTCCAAAGAGTAATGCCCACATAAAAATTGCAAAGAAGTACGGAAGTAGAAAGCTTCCTAGTAGATTTATTTTGAGCATTGCAAATCCTATGCCAAGCATCTTTTTAATTTTCTCCCTCCCTTTGCTTAAAGTTGAGAATTTCATGTTCGGGGGTAATAACAAGGATAGGAGGACTAGCCATAACGACAAGGTAAACGATCTAGCACACAAGCAAACAGAAAAAGGCAAGCAAAAAAGAGATAGAAGATTGGGAAAGAGAGGGCAAATAAAACGGCAAGGGTGAAGTGGGGGAGAGGAAAACGAGAGGCAAATGGCAAATAATGTAAATGCGAGGGAGATGAGTTTGTGATGGGTACTTGGTATGTCTTGACTTGAGCGATGACCTCCCCGGCAACGGCACCAGAAATCCTTCTTGCTGCGTCTTGAGCTTGCGTTGGTTTTCCTTGAAGAGGAAAGGGTGATGCAGCAATAGTAGCGTAAGTATTTCCCTCAGTTTTTGAGAACCAAGGTATCAATCCAGTAGGAGGCTCCTCAAAAGTCCCACGCTCCTACACAAACAAACAAAGAACTCGCAACCAACACAGTAGAGGGGTTGTCAATCCCTTCACGGCCACTTGCAAAGTGAGATCTGATAGAGATAGTATGATAAGATAAATATATTTTTGGTATTTTATAATATAGATGCAAAAAGTAAAGATGCAAATAAAAGTAGATTGAAAGCTTATATGATAAAAGATAGACCCGGGGGCCATAGGTTTCACTAGAGGCTTCTCTCAAGGTAGCATAAGTATTATGGTGGGTGAACAAATTACTGTCGAGCAATTGATAGAAAAGCAAATAATTATGAGATTATCTAGGCATGATCATGTATATAGGCATCATGTTCGTGACAAGTAGACCGACTCCTGCCTGCATCTACTACTATTACTCCACACATCGACCGCTATCCAGCATGCATCTAGAGTATTAAGTTCATAAGAACAGAGTAACGCATTAAGAAAGATGACATGATGTAGAGGGATAAACTCATGCAATATGATATAAACCCCATATTTTTATCCTCGATGACAACAATACAATACGTGCCTTGCAACCCTTTCTGTCACTGGGTAAGGACACCGCAAGATTGAACCCAAAACTAAGCACTTCTCCCATGGCAAGAAAGATCAATCTAGTAGGCCAAACCAAACTGATAATTCGAAGAGACTTGCAAAGATAACTCAATCATACATAAAAGAATTCAGAGGAGATTCGAATATTTCTCATAGATAAACTTGATCATAAACCCACAATTCATCGGATCTCGACAAACACACCGCAAAAAGAGTTTACATCGAATAGATCTCCACAAGAGAGGGGGGAACATTGTATTGAGATCCAAAAAGTGAGAAGGGGCCATCTAGCTAATAACTATGGACCCGAAGGTCTGAGGTAAACTACTCACAACTCGTTCGAGGGGCTATGGTGTTGATGTAGAAGCCCTCCATTGTCGATTCCCCCTCCGACGGAGCGTCGGCGAAGGCTCCAAGATGGGATCTCGCGGATACAGAAGGTTACGGTGGTGGACATTGTGTTTTGGTTGCTCCCTGGATGTTTCGGGGTACGTAGGTATGTATAGGAGGAGGAAGTACGTCGGTGGGTGCTCGAGGGGCCCAGGAGACATGGGGCATGCCCAGGAGGGGCAGGCGCGCCCTCCTATCTCCTGGCCACCTCGTTTGTTGCTTGACTTGCACTCCAAGTTCTCCGGATCACATTCATTCCAAAAATCACGCTGCCGAAGGTTTCATTCCGTTTGGACTCCGTTTGATATTCCTTTTCTTCGAAATACTAAAATTGGAAAAAAAAACAGCAATACAGGTTGGGCCTCCGGTTAGTAGGTTAGTCCCAAAAATGATATAAATGTGTAAAATAAAGCCCATAAACATCCAAAAGGGGTAATGTAATAGCATGGAATAATCAAAAATTATATATACGTTGGAGACATATCAAAGATCATCATCGCGGGCCATATGAATATGGAGAAGAAAATCCTCAATCCATACCGCGGGGTGTGTTGTCCCATCATATGAGTCAATGTTTCCGGGTTTAAACCCTTCCGGGAATTCATGTTCCATTACTTAATTAGTCAAGCATAGGGGGTGTGTGGCGCCTCTATATCGAGCCAAGTCATGACGTACCTCGGATGGAGTTCGCTTGCGGTTTTCGGCTCGGATGTGGTAATATTTGTCATGTCTGGCCGGGTGGCCGTTGTCGCGCATCGGGGCACGCCCCCGCGATCCATAGATCGATCTGGTATGTCTTGCTCTGCTTTCCAAGTCATGCCGCAGGTCATATGTGTATCCCCAAGTTGTTGTGTTTCTATTTTTACGGCGAGGTAGTGTGGGCTGGTCTTCGCTTTGAATTGCCACTTTGTCCCGGCCACGTGGTGGTCGGTCAGCCGCATTATGCGCTGGTAAGACGGGCTCCAGTGCCTTGTCATCAAATTGGGGTAGTAATTTGCGCTTCGGGTAACTTTTGGTTGGGCGCTCGAGGCCGTATTCCTCGGCTGCCAGGACATCAGTCCATCTATCATTGAGCAGATCTTGATCAGCTTGAAGCTGCTGCTGCTTCTTTTTTAGGCTCCTTGCAGTGGCTATTAGCCGGCGCTTGAAGCGCGCCTGCTCGACAGTCTCCTCAGGCACGATAAAGTCTTCATCGTCGAGGCTCACCTCGTCCTCGGAGAGCGGAAGGTAGTTACTATCCTCCGAGTCTTCATTCATGGCATGTTCATCAGGGCTAACTCGCCCATCTTCTCGTTCGTCCTGTTTGGAGGTTGGATCAATGGGGTCTTCATTGTCTTCAGCATCGTCCGGAGTATTATTTTCTCCTGTGCCGGTATTGCTATTTTTTCCACGGCGTGGTTTAGAGCGGCGTCGCTGACGCCAGTGTTTTGGCTATATCTCAGGAGGCTTATCCTCGACTAGATCCTTTTCATTGTCGTCATTGTTCTCCTTGGGTGTATCCACCATGTATATGTTGTACGATGAGGTGGCTGTCGAGGGCCCTGTAGGCGGTGGTTCCTGCTCCTCTCTGGCATCGTCGTCCATACTGTTGATGTCTACGGAGTCGTAATCAACCATGTCGGTTAAGTCTTCGACAGTGGCTATTAAGTGGGTGGCGGGTGGGAAGCAGAATTCTCCGTAATCGGCTTCCAATTCAAGTCGGATATAGTGCGGCTGAGAGTCTCCTAATAAGGAGAGGGCTTTTAATGAGCTTAGCACATCGCCTAGAGGCAAGTTCCGGAAGATGTCTGCGGAGCTGAACTCAATGATCGACGCCTGATCAGGTTCGTTTGGCGCGGATGCACGCGGTTCAGAACCTATAGCCAGAGACGAATCCGAGGTTCCGGTGACATAGGCCCCGCTCCAGGTTGGATATGTGTGCGGCTCCAACGCCGCTGACTCTGTGGCTTCCGTGGCGGGGTTGAGCTTCCCGTCCTTGGACGGCGCAATCTGCTCCGGATCTAGGGCTAGAGCAGTTACAGGTGCTATCTCCTGAGCACGGTCCAATGACAGATTTAAGTCATGTTCATCATGGTGGCAGGGAGCGGCTGTCTTGGGCTCGAATCCGTCAAAGATCAAGTCTCCGCAGATATCGGCAACATAATTCAAGCTTCCAAACCTGACATGATGGCCAGGGGCTTAGTTGTTGATCTGATCTAGATGGCCAAGCGAGTTGGCCCATAGTGCGAAGCCGCTGAATACGAAGATCTGTCCGGGGAGGAAAGCTCCCCCCGGACTGCATTGTTGTAGATGATTGATGGAGCCATCAAACCTTTTGGTGACGACGCAGCGGAACTCTCACTGAAAGCACCAATGTCGGTGTCAAAACCGGCGGACCTCGGGTAGGGGGTCCCGAACTGTGCGTCTAAGGTC
This sequence comes from Triticum aestivum, assembly GCF_018294505.1. Classification (NCBI taxonomy): domain Eukaryota; kingdom Viridiplantae; phylum Streptophyta; class Magnoliopsida; order Poales; family Poaceae; genus Triticum; species Triticum aestivum. The sequence continues at coordinate 519,746,918 of NC_057801.1, forward strand.
GATGGTAACAGGAGGCCGGGGACAGGATGTATACCCAGGTTCGGGCCCTCTCTATGGAGGTAATACCCTACTTCCTGCTTGATTGATCTTGATGAATATGAGTATTACAAGAGTTGATCTACCACGAGAGCGTAATGACTAAACCCTAGAAGTCTAGCCTGTATGATTATGATTATGCCCTACGGACTAAAGCCTCCGGTTTATATAGACACCGGAGGGGACTAGGGTTGTACAAAGTCGATTACAGAGAAAAGAATCTTCATATCTGAACACCAAGCTTGCCTTCCACGCCAAGTAGAGTCCCATCCGGACACGGGAAGAGATCTTTTGTCTTGTATCTTCATAGCCCATCAGTCCGTCCCACGTCACATAGTCCGGACGGCCGAGGACCGCTTAATCCAGGACACCCTCAAGGAGGCAGGCCAAGGGGAGGTGGTGCGCGCCCCCCATGGGTCCGAATTGGACTAGGGGAAGGGGGCGGCGCCCCCTTGCCCTTTCCTACTCCCTCTCTCTTTCCCTCTTTCCTTCTCTCCTACTCCGAAAAGGAAAGGGATTCCTACTAGGACTTGGAAGTCCTAGTAGGACTCCATACTCTTGGCGCACCCCTAGGGGGCCAGCCTCTCTCCCTCCCTCCTTTATATTCGTGGGCACGTGCACCCCAAAGACACGCCAAGTCTTATCTTAGCCGTGTGCGGTGCCCCCCTCCACAGTTACACACCTCAATCATATCGTCGTAGTGCTTAGGTGAAGCCCTACGCCGGTAACATCATGATCACCATCGCCACGCCGTCATGCTGATGGAACTCACCCTCGTCCTCAACTAGCTCAAGAGCACGAGGGACTTCATCGAGTTGAACGTGTGCTGAACGTGGAGGTGCCGTACGTTCGGTACTTGGATCGGTTGGATCGCGAAAACATTCGACTACATCAACCCCGTTAATAAATGGTTCCGCTTTCGGTCTATGAGGGTACATGGACACACTCTCCCCTCTCGTTGTTATGCATATCCTAAATAGACCTTGCGTGATCATAGTAAAATTTTGAAATTACTATGTTCCCCAACAGTGGCATCCTAGGCAGGTCTATGCATAGATGTTTTATGCACGAGTAGAACACAAAGAGTTCTGGGCGATAATAGTCATACTGCTTACCACCAACGTCTTACTTTGATTCGGCGGTATTGTTGGATGAAGCGGCCCGGACCGACATGACATGACCGCGTTCATGAGACTTGTTCTACCGACGTGCTTTTGCACATAGGTGGTTGGCAGGTTTCTGTTTCTCCAACTTTAGTTGAATCGAGTTTGACTATGGCCGGTCCTTGTTGAAGGTTAAAACAACACACTTGACAAAAAAATCATTGTGGTTTTGATGCGTAGGTAAGAACGGTTCTTGCTAGAAGCTCGTAGTAGCCACGTAAAATTTGTAACAACAAAGTAGAGGACGTCTAACTTGTTTTTGCAGGGCTTGCTGTGATGTGATATGGTCAAGACATGATGTGATATAAATTGTTGTATGAGATGATCATGTTTTGTAACAGAGTTATCGGCAACTGGCAGGAGCCATATGGTTGTCGCTTTATTGTATGCAATGCAATCGCCATGTAATTGCTTTACTTTATCACTAAGCGGTAGCGATAGTCATAGAAGCAATAGTTGGCGAGACGACCATGATGCTACGATGGAGATCAACGTGTCGCGCCTGTGACGATGAAGATCATGATGGTGCTTCGGTGATGGAGATCATAAGCACAAGATGATGATGGCCATATCATGTCACATATTTTGATTGCGTGTGATGTTTATCTATTATGCATCTTATTTTGCCTAGTATGGAAGTAGCATTATAACATGATCGCTTACTAAATTTCAAGGTATACATGTTCTCCCTGAGTATGCATTGTTGCTACAGTTCGTCGTGCCGAGACACCACGTGATGATCGAGTGTGATAAGCTCTATGTTCACATACAACGGGTGCAAGCCAGTTTTGCACACGTAGAATACTCGGGTTAAACTTGACGAGCCTAGCATATGCTGATATGGCCTCAGAACACTGAGACCGAAAGGTCAAACGTGAATCATATAGTAGATATGATCAACATAGTGATGTTCACCATTGAAAACTACTCCATCTCACGTGATGATCGGACATGGTTTAGCTGATTTGGATCACGTGATCATTTAGAGGACTAGAGGGATGTCTATCTAAGTGGGAGTTCTTTAGTAATATGATTAATTGAACTTTAATTTATCATGAACTTAGTACTGATAGTATTTTGCAAATCATGTTGTAGATCAATAGCTCGTGTTGTAGCTTCCCTTTATTTTTGATATGTTCCTAGAGAAAAATAAGTTGAAAGATAATAGTAGCAATGATGTGGACTAGGTACGTAATCTGAGGTTTATCCTCATTGCTGCAAGAATTATGTCCTTGATGCACCGCTAGGTGACAGGCCTATTGCAGGAGCAGACGCAGACATTATGAACGTTTGGCTAGCTCAATATGATGATTACTTGATAGTTAGTGCACCATGCTTTACGGCTTAGAACCGGGACTTCAAAAACGTTTTGAACGCCACAGAGCATATGGTATGTTCCAACAGCTAAAATTGGTATTTCAGACTCATGCCCGTGTCGAGAGGTATGAGACCTCCGACAAGTACTTCGCCTAAAAGATGGAGGGGAATTCCTCAGCTAGTGAGCATGTACTCAGAATGTCTGGGTACTATAATCGCTTGAATCAAGTGGGAATTATTCTTCCAGATAAGATAGTGATTGACAAAGTTCTCTAGTCACCATCACCAAGTTACTGGAACTTCATGATGAACTATAGTATGCAATGGATGACAAAAACGATTCTCGAGCTCTTCATGATGCTGAAATCGACAAAGGTACAAATCAAGAAAAAGCATCAAGTGTTGATGATTGACAAGACCACTAGTTTCAAGAAATGGGCAAAGGGAAAGAAAGGGAACTTCAAATAGAATGGCAAGCAAGTTGTCACTCCCGTGAAGAAGCCCAAAGCTAGACCTAAGCCTGAAACTGAGTGCTTCTACTGCAAAGGAAATGGTCACTGGAAGCGGAACTACCCCAAATATTTGGTGGATAAGAGTGGATGGCAAAGTGAACAAAGGTATATTTGATATACATGTTATTGATGTGTACCTTACTAGTACTCGTAGTAACCCATGGGTATTTGATACTTGTTCAATTGCTAAGATTAGTAACTCAAAATAGTAGTTGCAGAATAAATAGAGACTAGTTGAGGGTGAAGTGAGGATGAATGTTGGAAGTGGTTCCAAGATTGATATGATCATCATCGCACACACCCTATACTTTCAGGATTAGAGTTGAACATAAATAAACGTTATTTGGTGTCGGCGTTAAAGCATGAATATGATTAGATCATTTTTGTTGCAACACAGTTATTCATTTAAGAAAGAGAATAATTGTTATTCTATTTACATGAATAAAACCTTCTATGGTCATACACCCAATGTTGATGGTTTATTGAATCTCGATTGTAGTGATACACATATTCATAATACTGATGTCAAAAGATGCAAAGTTGATAATGGTAGTGAAACATACTTGTGGCACTGCCGTTTAGGTCATATTGGTGCAAAGCGCATGAAGAAACTCCATAAAGATGGACTTTTGGAATCACTTGATTATGAATCATTTGATACTTGCGAACCATGCCTTATGGGCAAGATGACTAAAAACTCCATTCTCCGGAACAATGGAATGAGCTACTGACTTATTGGAAATAATACATATTGATGTGTGTGGTCCAATGAGTGTTGATGCTCGTGGCGGGTATCGTTATTTTCTAACCTTCATAGATGATTTGAGCATATATGGGTATATCTACTTGATGAAACACAAGTCTAAAACATTTGAAAAGTTCAAAGAATTTCAGAGTGAAGTGGAGAATCATCATAACAAGAAAATAAAAGTTTCTACGATCTGATCGTGGAGGAGAATATTTGAGTTATGAGTTTGTCCTTCATTTAAAACAATGTGGAATAGTTTGACAGCTCACGCCACCTGGAACACCATATCGTAATGGTGTGTCCAAACGTCATAACCACACTTTATTGGATATGGTGCGATCTATGATGTCTCTTACCGATTTACCACTATCGTTTTGGGGTCATGAATTAGAGACAACCACATTCACTTTAAATAGGACACCGTCGAAATCCGTTGAGATGATGTCAGATGAACTGTGGTTTGGCAAGAAACCAAAGTTGTCATTTCTTAAAGTTTGGGGCTGCGATGCTTATGTGAAAAAGCTTCAACCTGATAAGCTCGAACCCAAATCGTAGAAGTGCGTCTTCATAGGATACCCAAAGGAAACTATTGGGTACACCTTCTATCACAGATCCGAAGGCGAGATATTCGTTGCTAAGAAAGGATCCTTTCTAGAGGAGTTTCTCTCGAAAGAAGTGAATGGGAGGAAAGTAGAACTTGATGGGGTAATTGTACCTTCTCCCGAATTGGAAAGTAGTTCATCACAGAAATTAGTTCCAGTGATTCCTACACCAATTAGTGAGGAAGCTAATGATGATGATCATGAAACTTCAGATCAAGTTACTACCAAACCTTGTAGGTCAACCAGAGTGCGGTCCGCACCAGAGTGGTACGGTAATCCTATTTTGGAACTCGTGTTACTAGACCATGATGAACCTCCGAACTATGAGGAAGCAATGACGAGCCCAGATTCCACAAAATGGCTTGAGGCCATGAAATCTGAGATGGAATCCATGTATGAGAACAAAGTGTGGACTTTGGTGGATTTGCCCGATGATCAGCAAGCCATAGAAAATAAATGGATCTTCGAGAAGAAGGCTGACGCTGACGGTAATGTTATTGTCTACAAAGCTCGACTTGTTGCGAAAGGTTTTCGACAAGTTCAAGGAGTTGACTATGATGAGACTTTCTTACCCGTAGCGATGCTTAAGTCTGTCTGAATCATGTTAGCAATTGTTGCATTTTATGATTATGAAATTTGGCAGATGGATGTCAAAACTGCATTCCTCAATGGATTTCTGGAACAAGAGTTGTATATGATGCAACCAGAAGGTTTTGTCGATCCAAAGGGTGCTAACAAAGTGTGCAAGCTCCAGCGATCCATTTATGGACTGGTACAAGCCTCTCGGAGTTGGAATAAACACTTTGATAGTGTGATCAAAGCATATGGTTTTATACAGACTTTTAGAGAAGCCGTATTTACAAGAAAGTGAGTGGCAGCTTTGTAGCATTTCTAATATTATATGTGGATGACATATTGTTGATTGGAAATGATATAGAATTTCCGGATAGCATAAAGGGATACTTGAATAAAAGTTTTTCAATGAAAGACCTCAACGAAGCTGCTTACATATTGGGCATCAAGATCTATAGAGATAGATCAAGATGCTTAATTGGAATTTCACAAAGCACATACCTTGATAAAGTTTTTGAAAAAGTTCAAAATGGACCAGTCAAAGAAAGCGTTCTTGCCTGTGTTACAAGGTGTAAAGTTGAGTAAGACTCAAAGCCCGACCATGGTAGAAGATAGAAAGAGAATAAAAGTCATTCCCTATGCCTCAGTCATAGGTTCTGTAAAGTATGCCTGTTGTGTACCAGACCTATTGTGTACCCTGCCATGAATTTGGCAAGGGTGTACGATAGTGATCTAGGAGTAGATCACTGGACAACAGTCAAAATTATCCTTAGTGAGGACTAAGGAAACATTTCTCGGTTATGGAAGTGATAAAGAGTTTGTCGTAAAGAGTTACATCGATGCAAGCTTTTACACCAATCCAAATGACTCTGAGTCTCAATCTGGATACACATTGAAAGTGGGAGCAATTAGCTAAAGTAGCTCCATGCAGAGCATTGTAGACATAGAATATTTGCAAAATACATACGGCTCTGAATGTGACAGACACGTTGACTAAACTTCTCTCACAAGCAAAACATGATCACACCTTAGTAATCTTTGGGTGTTAATAACATAGCAATGTGAACTAGATTATTGACTCTAGTAAACCCTTTGGTTGTTGGTCGCATGGCGATGTGAACTATGGGTGTTAATCACATATAGATGTGAACAATTGATGTTAAATCACATGGCGATGTGAACTACATTATTGACTCTAGTGCAAGTGGGAGACTGAAGGAAATATGCCCTCGAGGAAATAATAAAGTTGTTATTCATATTTTCTTATATCATGATAAATGTTTATTATTCATGCTAGCATTTTATTAACTAGAAACTTAGTACATGTGTGAATACATAGACAAAACATAGTGTCCCTAGTATGCCTCTACTTGACTAGCTCGTTAATTAGAGATGGTTATGTTTCCTAACCATAGACATGTGTTGTCATTTGATGAATGGGATGACATCATTAGGAGAATGATGTGATGGACAAGACCCATCTGTTATCTTAGCATTATGATCGTTACAGTTTCATTGCTACTGCTTGCTTCATGACTTATACATGTTCCTCAGACTATGAGATTATGCAACTCCCAAATACCGGAGGAACACCTTATGTGCTATCAAACGTCACAACGTAACTGGGTGATTATAAAGATTCTCTACATGTGTCTCCGAAGGTGTTTGTTGGGTTGTCATAGATCGAGATTAGGATTTGTCACTCCGTGTATCGGAGAGGTATCTCTGGGCCCTCTCGCTAATGCTCATCACTATAAGCCTTGCAAGCAATGTGACTAATGAGTTAGTTGCAGGATGAAGCATTACGGAACGAGTAAAGAGACTTGCCGGTAACAACCGACGATCGAATCTCGGGCAAGTAACATACCGATGACAAAGGGAACAATGTATGTTGTTATGCGGTTTGACCGATAAAGATCTTCGTAGAATATGTAGGAGCCAATATGAGCATCCAGGTTCCGCTATTGGTTATTGATTGGAGATGTGTCTCGATCATGTCTATATAGTTCTTGATCCCGTAGGGTCCGCACGCTTAACGTTCGATGACGATTTGTATTATTAGTTATGTGTTTTGATGACCGAAGTTTGTTCGGAGTCCCGGGTGAGATCACAGACGTAACGAGGGTCGAGACATAAAGATTGATATATTGGAAGGCTATATTCGGACATCGGAAAGGTTCCGAGTGAATCAGGTATTTTTTGGAGTACCGGGGAGTTATGGGAATTCACCGGGAGAAGTAATGGGCCTTATTGGGCCATACAAGAAAGGAGGAGGCAGGCCAAGGGGAGGTGGCACCCTCCCATGGGTCTGAATTGGACTAGGGAAAGGGGGCGCCCCCCCCCCCTTTCCCTTTCCTACTCCCTCTCTCTTTCCCTCTTTCCTTCTCTCCTACTCCGAAAAGGAAAGGGATTCCTACTAGGACTTGGAAGTCCTAGTAGGACTCCATACTCTTGGCGCACCCCTAGGGGGCAGGGGGCACCCCAAATACACACCAATTCTTCTCTTAGCCGTGTGTGGTGCCCCCCTCCACAATTTCACACCTCGATCATATTGCCATAGTGCTTAGGCGAAGCCCTGCACCGGTAACATCATCATCACCATCGCCACGCCGTCGTGCTGACGGAACTCACCCTCGTGCTCAACTGGATCAAGAGCACGAGGGACGTCATCGAGCTGAACATGTGCTGAACGCGGAGGTGCCGTACATTCGGTACTTGGATCGGCTGGATCGAGAAGACGTTCGACTACATCAACCGCATTACTAAGCACTTCCGCTTTTGGTCTACGAGGATATGTGGACACACTCTCCCCTCTCATTGCTATGCATCTCCTAAATAGATCTTCCGTGATCATAGGAAAATTTTGAAATTACTATGTTCCCCAACATTTACCATAGACCTACGGGTCCATAGTTAGTAGCTAGATGGCTTCTTCTCTCTGTTTGATTCTCAATACCATGTTCTCCTCGATGTTCTTGGAGATCTATTCGATGTAATACACTTTTGTGGTGTGTTTGCCGAGATCCGATGATTTGTGGATTTATGATCAGATTATCCATGAATATTATTTGAATCTTCTCTGGATTCTTATATGCATGATTTGATATCTTTGCAAGTCTCTTTGAATTATCGGTTTAGTTTGGCCTACTAGATTGTTTTTTCTTGCAATGGGAGAAGTGTTTTGCTCTGGGTTCAATCTTGCGCTGTCCTTTTCCAGTGACAGTAGGGGCAGCAAGGCACGTATTGTATTGTTGCCATCGAGGATACAAAGATGGGGATTTCATCATATTGCTTGAGTTAATTCCTCTACATCATGTCATCTTTCTTAATGCATTACTCCGTTCTTTATGAACTTAATACTCTAGATGAATGCTGGATAGTGATCGATGTGTGGAGTAATAGTACTAGATGCAGAATCATTTTGGTCTACTTGACACAGACGTGATGCCTATGTTCATGATCATTGCCTTAGACATCATCGTAATTATGCGCTTTTCTATCAATTGCTCGGCAGTAATTTGTTCACCCACCGTATTATTTGCTATCTTGAGAGAAGTCACTAGTGAAACCTATGGCCCCCGGTCTCTTTCCCATCATATTAAGTCTCTTTTCCATCATATTAGTTTCTAATCTACTATTTTGCAATCTTTTACTTTCTGATCTATAAACCAAAAATAGCAAAAATATTTACTTTACTGTTTATCTATCTCTATCATATCTCAATTTTGCAAGTAACTGTGAAGGGATTGACAACCCCTTGATCGTGTTGGGTGCAAGTTTGTTTGATTGTTTGTGCAGGTATTCGGTGACTTGTGCATTATCTCCTACTGGATTGATACCTTGGTTCTCAAATTGAGGGAAATACTTACTCTAGTTTGCTGCATCACCCTTTCCTCTTCAAGGGAAAAACCAACGCAAGCTCAAGAGGTAGCAGGTGCTTCACCGATTGTTCTCATGAGCGGATATGACGGGCACACCAGAACCATTGGCCAACAAAGCATTGCGACAGAGGGTCTCAATGTTTCCTGATGATGTTATGATCTTTATCCGGCCAAGAGAGGTGGAACTCAGGGCATGCACACAAACCCTACATGATTTTGGGATGGCCTCGGGTTTGAGGGTCAACTTTCAGAAAAGTGTGGCCCTGCCCATCCGCTGCTCTCCTGAATAGGTACAGCTAACCCGCACCTTGCTGGGGTGTACGATCGTCCTACCCATGTAGATACCTGGGTACACCACTCAGTGTCCACAAGTGTTTGGCCGCATAGCTACATTTTCTTGTGGACAAGCTAGCAAACCAGTTGCCAATGTGGTGTGGAAGCTCTTTACCAAAGAGCAGCAGGCTACTACTTATATGATCGGTGTTATGTTCCATGCCCATCCTATGCTGATGGCATTGGAACTCCCTACCAAGACTTTTGTTGGCCCTTGAGAAGATTTGTAGAGGGTTTCTTTGGTGTGCACAAAGGAAGGCCAATGGCGGCAAATGTTTGGTGGCCTAGAAGCAGGTTTGCACGCCAAAGTGGGCCCATGGGCTGGGCATTCCAAACCTGAGGTGGCTAAACCACACACTCCAGGCATGATAGTTGTGGTTACAACGCATCGATGATCAGCAACCATGAAAGGATCTTGACATCTCTGTGTCTGACGAAGCGCGAAGCGTTTACAGAGTGGTAGTACATGCACACTTGGGCAATGGCAACAACATCCTTTTCTAGGAGTATTGATGGCTTCAAGGCCAATGGGTATAGGAGCTGGCACCGGTGATCTATAATCTGATTCCACCAAGGGTGAGGTCCACTAGGACCGTGACGCAGGCCATCCAGGATAATGCATGGGCCAGGATATCGGTCCGGCTGCGGTACAGACCATCTAGGAGTGCCCGCAACTATGGTAGCAGGTCCAAGCAATGGAGCTGGAACCTAACAAGGAAGACAGAATAAAGTGGGCTTGGGAGGCATTGGTATCATACTCTGTCTGCTCGGCATAAGCTGCCAATTTCACTGGCCGCCAAGTTGCGCCATATGCGGACGTCGTCTCGCGGCAACGTGCGTCGTAGTAGTGCCAATTCTTTCTTTGGCTTCCCATGAGGAATAGATGATGGACTTTCAACCGTCTCGCCAGGAGTGGCCTCCCACATTAGTAGGCATGTCCGTTTTGCGACCAACATGCGGAGACCATTGATCATATACTCCTATCTTGTGTGTTTGCCCGCACCGTGTGGGGGTGGATTTGGAAGGCCCTTCGGTGTATGGACCAGACACACACAGTCTCTGACAACCTACTTGATTGGTTCTCAACACGAGAGGTCGGCCAAGTCTTATGAAAGGACCTCAAGGCAATCATCACGATGTGCCTTTGGGAGCTTTGGAAGCATCAAAATGATGTGGTGTTTGATGTTGGCTTGAACTACGTCGGTATTTCCCCAAAGAGGAAGGGATGATGCAACACAACAACGGTAGGTATTTCCCTCAATGATGAGACCAAGGTTATCAAACCAGTAGGAGAACCACGCAATACTACGTAAACGGTACCTGCACACAAAGAACAAATACTTGCAACCCGACGTGTTAAAGGGGTTGTCAATCCCTTTTGGGTAACGGTGCCAGAAATTGTCAAGTTGACAGGATAAAATTGTAGTAGATTGATAGATGCAAATAAAAGCAAATAAAATTCAGCAAGATATTTTGGGTTTTTGGATTAAGAGATCTGAAAATAAAAGCAAATAAAAATAGATCTCAAAGGAAAATATGTTAAAGAAGAGACCTGGGGGTCGTAGATTTCACTAGTGGCTTCTCTCACGCAATGATCATTATATAGGTATCACGTCCAAGATTAGTAGACCGACTCTTGCCTGCATCTACTATTACTCCACACATCGACCACTATCCAGCATGCATCTAGTGTATTAAGTTCATGGAAAAACAAAATAATGCAATAAGAGCAATGACATGATGTAGACAAGATCTATTCATGTAGGAATTAGACCCCCATCTTTTTATCCTTAATGGCAACGATACATATGTGTCGGTTCCCCTTCTCTCACTGGGATCAAGCACCATAAGATCGAACCCATCACAAAGCACCTCTTCCCATGGCAAGAAAAATCGATCTAGTTGGCCTAACTAAACCAAAGATTCAAAGAAGAAATATAAGGCTATAAGTAATCATGCATATAAGAGATCAAAAGACTCAAATAACTTTCATGGATAAAAACATAGATCTGATCATAAACTCAAAGTTCATCGGATCCCAACAAACACACCGCAAAAAGAGTTACATCAAATAGATCTCCAAGAGACCATTGTATTGAGAATCAAAAGAGAGAGAGAGAGAGAGAGAGAGAGGAAGCCATCTAGCTACTAACTATGGACCCGTAGGTCTACAATGAACTACTCATGCATCATCGGAGAGGCACCAGTGAGGATGATGAACCCCTCCGTGATGGTGTCTAGATTGGATTTGTGGTTTTTGGAACTTGCAATGGCTGGAATTGATTTTCATAGACTCCCTAGGGTTTCTGGAATATCGGGGTATTTATAGAGCGAAGAGGCAGTGCAGGAGGCGGCCGAGGTGGGCACAACCCACCTGGGCACGACTGGGCCCCCAGGAGCGCCCTGGTGGGTTGTGCTCCCCTCAGAGCCCCCCTCGGGTACTTTCTTGGCCCATCGTGTGTCTTTTGGTCTAGAAAAAATAACCAAATAATTTCGCTGCGTTTGGACTCCGTTTGGTATTTATTTCTTGCGAAGTAAAAAACAACAACTGGCACTGGGCACTATATCAGTAGGTTAGTCCTGAAAATGATATAAAGTTGCTATAAAATGATTGTAGAACATCCAAGAATGATAATATAATAGCATGGAACAACAAAAAATTATAGATAAGTTGGAGACGTATCAGCATCCCCAAGCTTAATTCCTCCTTGTCCTTGAGTAGGTAAATGATAAAAATAGAATTTTTGATGTGAATGCTACCTAACATGTTCATCACATATTCTTTTCTTTGTAGCATGGACATTTGGACTTCTATATGATTCGAAGCAATAGTCTAGTTTTGACATGAAGATTTCAATACTCAAGCATATCAACAAGCAACCATGTCTTTCAAAATATCAACACTAAAGCAAGTTACCCCTAGCCCAATATGCTCAATCATTGATCCATTCATGAAACACACTCGCATATTAGCTACACCCAATGCTCAACTACGATCATAGTGCCCCTTAGTTGGTGCTTTATAAGAGAAGATGGAGACTCTGATAAAAATAAAAATTGCATAAAGTAAAATAGAAAGGCCCTTCGAAGAGGGAAGTAGGGATTTGTAGAGGTGCCAGAGCTCAAAGCGAAAAATATAGAGATAAAAACATTTTGGGTGGCATGCTTTTCCTGTCAACGAAAATGATTGAGTAGTTCCCAATACTTTCCATGCTAGATATATCATAGGCGGTTCCCAAACAGAAAATAAATTTTATTCCTTTTTCCACCATACTTTCACATTCCACAACTAACTGAATACATGGTGCCGTCCATACCAACACTTTCCAAGGTATTTATTATTTGACAACATAAAGTAAATTCATTTTTCATTTCGGGCTGGGCATCCCTAATACCTTTGTCGTACTTTCGTGCAATGACAAGTGAATAAACATTCATCTTGAGAATAACACATCTAGTATGGAAAAATATCAACCACTCCCTTCCGTTTCATGAACTGTAGGATCACACAAAAGAGAAATTTATTTTGAAAATTAGAGGTGGCACATACAAATTTGCTTAGAACAACACATAAATACCACATATAGGTAGGTATAGTGGACTCATGTGGCAAAACTGGGTTTAAGGATTTTGGATGCACAAGTAGGGATCATACTTAGTGCAAATGAAGGCTAGCAAAAGATTGAGAAGCATCCAACCAAGAAACAAAAAATCTAATAAGCGAGCATTAAGCATAAGTAACACCGAATAAGGCACCACAAGTAGGATGTAATTTCATTGCATAACTATTGACTTTCACGCTTGCATAGGGAATCACAAAGATTAACACCAATATTCTTACTAAAGCGTAATTACTCATCAACATGACTCACATATTATATCAACATATCACAAAATTATTACAAGGAATCAAGTTTATTTTGTCCAATGATCTTCATGAAAGTTTTTATTATATCCCTCTTGAATATCTATCACTTTGGGACTAATTTCATACATTGCTTTTGAAAGCTCAAACAAATCCAAGTGAAGAACATGAGCATAAAAATTTTCTTCTCTCAAAATAATTTAGGGTCTTTTACATATGTGTCCCTAACTCGAACCCACTACTCACATTTGCCCCTAATTCGAAAGCCTGCTCAAAAATGCCTCTCCGCCGTCATCCTCCCTTATAGAATTGCCTTTCCGTGCCGTTTCCGTCTAGTCAAGGCTGTTTGACTGGTAAGCGGCCATTTCTTTGACATTTTTGCCCCTTCGTCCTTACAACTGGGCCCAAGTCACCGGTTCACTCTCTCCCCCTCTCATTCTCTCGCCCGATCCACACGCTCTCTCTTTCTCCCCCAAATCGCTTCCCACCTTAACCCTAACCCTAGCTCGCTCGATCCGCTTGATCCAAACTCCTAAGGCTCGATCTACTAATGGCGGCCATGGTGGAGCTTCTGATTGGACTCCGTGTTGCACTCTGCTACGGCGTGAAGGAGACACAGGCGACGGGATGGATGGGGACAACAATTGTGGTGGCGACGAACGAGGGAGCGCACCGCAGCTACAGAAGAATGCTTTGGTGGGGTAAGTTTCTCTTGTATTCTGCTGCAGTCTCATGCCGTTTGTAGTTCGATTTGTTCTTGTAGTTTAATTTGTTGACCTAGTTCATAGTGCTCATGGCGTTGGGATCTGTCTCTGTTTTCCATGGTCATCGTAGGATGGACCCCGATAGAGAAGTTGGGATGGATTGTATAATGGAAACCACACTTCTAGCTAGTGCTGACACAAAAGCATCCAACATAGGATTCTCTTTTCCTTTTGTTGCTGACAATCAATGGAATTTCAATCAGTTTAGATCTACCATATGTGATAAATATCCATGGGGTTTATACGATGCAGCGGAATTCAAGTACTGGGACATTGACAAATCAGCATGGGTCCCTGTGCAGTGTGATGATGAGCTTGGTATCATGTTTGCAATACATGATTCTTTCCCTGCTAAACTAGAAATCAGTGCCATACAAAGGGAGAGAGGAGAGCCAGAGAGCAGAGGAACAAGATCTCAGTCTAGGTCTACAGGTAAAGGTAGAACTAGCCAATCAAGAGGCAAAAAAACAACAGCTCATAGTGGAGGCAGCAGTTCCATGCAGGCACCAGGAACACCTACTATAGAAGTTCCAAGGCATGCAGGTCCCTCTCATAATAAAGATTCAGGTGACCCCTACACTGAAGAGGGACTACCAGATGATTGGCCAAGTGATGATGAGGATGAAAGGTTGTTTCCACAATTTGTAACAAGGAAGAAGGGCAAGGAGAAAGATGATGAGGGGGGAGATTATATTCCACCCCCTGAAGGCATGTTTGGTGAGGCAGGTGAAGATGAGAAAGAGGAGGACAATGAGATGGGGTACTCTGAAACATCTGATGAGGAAAGACCAGATGTGCAATACAATAGAGATGATCCTTCTTTGAAAGAGGGAACAATATTTTCCAGTGCTTTAGACTGTAGAAATGCCCTTGCAACCTTCTCAATAAAGACTCAAAGTGAATTTGTGATAGACAAGAGTGACAGTACTAGGTTGATAGTGCATTGTGCTTATAAGAGGTGTTAATGGAGGATGCATGCCTCCTTAATGAGACATAGCACACTGCTTTAGGTATTAAATATAGCAACTAACAGTGCATTTGTAGTTAGCAGCATTGATACTGTATTTTGTTTGTTTGTTGCAGCACATAGGTTCTGACATGTTTCTGAACTATCATGAATGCAGGTTAAAGTGAACAAAACTGCTCATACATGTCCCAGTGTGAACAGGAGGAAAAGATTGAGGTCAGCTAAGAGTAGATGGGTTGATGATGTTGTGAAGACCTAGATTTTAGAGGATTCAGAAGTGGGACCAACAGAACTGCAGAAAAATTTGAAGAAGTATGGCCTGGCAGTTCCATATATGAGAGTATTCTATGGGAAGCAAATGGCACTTGATAATATCTATGGTAATTGGGTTGACTCTTTTCAGTTATTGTATACCTTCAAGGCAGAAGTGGAGAAAGCATCTCCTGGCAGTGTAGTTAGAATTGATAAACACACTATACAGTACAAACTGAATGGGAAGAGTAGACAGAAAGTGTGCTTTAGAAGAGTATTTGTTTCTTTCAAAGCATGTTGTCAAGGGTTTTTGAATGGGTGTAGGCTTTATCTTGCAGTAGATGCCACTGCATTGAATGGCAGATTTAGAGGGCAACTAGTTAGTGCATGTGTTGTGGATGCTTGCAACTGGATCTTTCCAGTTGCATATGGAGTTGTAGAGGGTGAAAATATAGAGAGTTGGACTTGGTTTTTCCAGAATATAAGAGAGCTTATAGGACACCCACTAGGTCTTGTTATCCACACTGATGCATGCAAAGGCCTGGAGACTGCAGTGGAAGTTGTGTTTCCAGGTGTGGAGCACAGAGAATGCATGAGGCATTTGGCTACAAATTTCACAAAAAAGTTTAGAGGAAAATTCTTTGATGAAAATTTATGGCCCTGCTCATTGACATACAGCATAAAGAAACACAAATACCATCTTAGGCAGTTGCACAGTAAGGCTGGTGTGAAAGAGTACTTAGAGGAGCATCACACCAAGCTATGGGCAAGGTCACTGTTCAATGAAGTGTGCAAAATAGATTTTGGTAATAACAATCTAGCTGAGTCCTTCAATTCGAAGATTAGAAAATGGAAGGGTGTACACATTATGGACTTGCTAGACAAAATAAGACAATTTATAATGGAAAAGTTTGATCTCAGACAGCAGATTGCAGCTGCTACATTCATTGGCCACATTATAATCCCCATAGTCATGAAAATGCTTCATGCAAAATCTGAGGACCTTGATATAGAGATAGTGAAAAGAAGCACATATGAGGCAGAGATCACATCAGTTGACAAGGAAAAGAGAGAGTGGAGATATCCAGTAAATTTGGAAACTAGGAATTGCAGTTGTAGAAAGTGGCAGTTAACTGGACAACCTTGCATACATGCTTTGTATTTTATTACTTCAATGAGAGGCCCGGTAAGTGAGATTGATCAGTATGCACATGAGTACTTTTCTGTTGCTAGGTTCAATGCTACTTATGCTGAAAATTTGCCTGCAATGGAGGGCAAACAACGGTGGGATGTGGTGGACCCTGGGTTTAAATTGTCTGCTCCATTGTAAAACAGGGCCCCTGGTAGACCTAGGAAGACAAGAATGAGGGCAAAACCTGAGGGAAAAGGACTTGGAGGAAGGAGAAAGAAATGTGGCAGGTGTGGAAGGCTTGGCTATCGTGCCACTCACTACAAGGAATCCATTGACCCAGCTTTTGGGGAAGAAGAGCACTGGGGGGCTGAAAATGCAACAGATGAACCTTTAGATGCTAAAACTGATGCTGAAAATGCTACAGAGGTGGAAACTGATGCTGGAAATGCTAAAGAGGTTGAACCTGATGCTGCCACTGCTACAGATGCACCAACAGTGTCATCAGCTGTAAGGTGCAATTGCTACAGATGTTCTCATTTCAATTTTTGCATCATTTAATGTTCTCATTTCCTTTTTCGCTTCATTTAATGTTCTCATTTCAATTGTAGCCCAAGAAAGAACAACAAAAAGGCAGCTGACAGAGGGATGTCACCAGCCAAGAAGAGGCTCAAGTATGCACCAGATCCTATAGTAGGATCTGTAACTGGAAGCAACCAGCTAAGCAAAGAAGTGAGCAAAACTTTCACCACAAGGAGGAGTTCAAGGCTCTTAACTAACCCTGCTTGCAACACCAGGAGCAAGAAGATGAAAGATCTGTGAACTTGTTAGCTGCTATGTTAAGTGTGTTGTTTTTGTTGTTTAAGAACTATTTGTGAACTTGTTAGCTGTTATCTTAAGTGTGATGCTGAAATTATGAACTTATGTAATGCTGAACTTGTGAGCTGCAATCTTGAATGTGCAATGCTATTATGAACTTATGCTATTTGTGAGATGCTATCTTGTGAAATGCTACTTTTAAATATTTTGTGAGCTGCTACTTTTAACACAACAGATCATTTGGTCAGTTGCTAGTTTCATTTGAGCTACTACTTTCAAAGTGCCAAGCAAGATTCTTCAGTCATTTCCAAATAGAAATATCACATCCTTCCCAAATCACAACATTGTTCTGGGATAATACATTCCTAAACTAAGCTCCATCGAAGCATACACTACAAACAGAAATCCATTTAGTATGGATTATTACACCACCCAGAAATAAATGTGGCCAACATGCTAATACCAAGAACTATGATAAATCCCTAGGCTTGCATAACCTCGTTCCTCTTCTTCATCTTCAGCTTCAGTTTCTTGTTCTTCTCGGTTAGATACATCACCCTCCTCTCTAAATAATGAGCTTTTAGCCAACTCTTCTCCAATCCTGCATGAAGCTCCTCAAATGCACGACCAACAAGTTCGGTCGATGGTGGGTCAATCCAGACAACCCAGTCACATTCATCAGGAAGCTGCAAAAGCAATGATCGAATTAGAAAGAGGAGAAAGAGGAGAAAGAGCAGAATCAAGTCAAGCTTACAAAAGCAAAAACACTTACATCAAGAGGGCAGCCGAGAAACCTTATGTCGGAGCTTGCTCCTCCCCAGGCGATGCGACGAGCAGGAATAAGCCCGTAGCCAGGGCACTGCCGCAATGACCGAACCTCAAGGCCATAGAATGTTAGATCGGGGATGTAAAACTCTGATTGAAATAGAACTATCTCGACACCATCAACCTATCAGCAAAAAACCCAAATTGATGAACCCTAATTCCGCAATATCACCCAAATCGACACTGAAACTTACATTTGCGGCCACCGACGAGATCGTAGAAGACATGCCCACCGTGCTCGACGTACCCATCGCTCACCACGCCATGCCCGACTTGCCCCTCTCTCTTCGACCGCGGAAACGCCCAATCTAGTTCTTGCTCAAAAATGCCCCTGTCGTCGCGAGGAAGAAGAAAGAGGGGAGAGAGAGTGAACCGGTTAGTTGGGCCCAGATGTAAGGAAGGAGGGGCAAAAATGTCAAAGAAACGACACGTTAGCGGTCAAACAGCCTTGACTGGACGAAAACGGCTCGGAGGGGCATTTCTATAAGGGCACATGACGGCAGAGGGGCATTTTTGAGCAGGCTTTGGAATTAGGGGTATATCTGATTAGGTGGTTCGAGTTAGGGAGAGAAATGCAAATGGCCCAATAATTTAAGTGAAGCAAGAGAGAATTTTTTAAATTTTTTACTAACTCTCAAATAAATCTAAGTAAAGCATGAGAGCATTTATTCAAAAATACTAAAGCACACCATGCTCAAAAAGATATAAGTGAAGCACTAGAGCAATTCCATAGCTCATAAAGATTTAAGTGAAGCATAGAGAGCAATTCAAACAAGTCATAGCATAATTTTGGCTCTCTCAAATAGGTGTGTCCAGCAAGGATAGATGACTTAAAATAAAAAGCAAAACAAGCAAAGACTCATATCATACAATACGCTCCAAGTAAAACTCATGATATGTGACGAATAAAAATACAGCTCCAAGTAAAATACCGATGGTCGTTGGAAGAAAGAGGGGATGCCACTCGAGGCATCCCCAAGATTAGTTGCTTGCTTCTCTTTTAGATAATAGCCTGGGATGCCATGGGCATCCCCAAGATTACGCCCTTCTTACTCCTTATTCCTTCATCCATCGTGATCTAACCCAAAACTTGAAAATTTCAATCACACAAAACTCAACAAAACCTTCATGAAATCTGTTAGTATAACAAAGCAAATAACTACTCTAAGTATTGTTGCAAATCCATTCATATTTTATTTTTGCATTATATCTACTGTATTCCAACTTTAATATAGCTTATACCCTCCAATACAAACCATAGATTCATCGAAATAAGCACACAACGCAAATAAAACAGAATCTGTCAAAAACAGAACAATTTGTATTAATAATGGAACTTCATATACTTTTGTAACTCAAAAAGTTCTGCAAATTAGGACAATGTGGGCAATTTGTACATCAATCTTGTGTAAAAAATTCAGAGCAAAAGCACGTTTCTGTGATTTATGAATATTATTTTACTTAGTGCAAAAGTTTCTGTTTTTCAACAAGATCAAGTCAACTATCACCCAACATGATCCCAAAGGCTTTGCTTGGCACAAAAACTAAATTAAACACAAAAAACACAATCATAACTGAAGCATAATTGTGCAAACACTCAAGAACAGAAAGAAAAAAACAAAAATAAATTTTAATCATTGGGTTGCCTCCCAACAAGCGCTATCGTTTTATACCACTAGCTAGGCATAATGCAAAGATCTAAGTGTTGTCATCTTTGGCCTCCAACTCTTCAATCACATAATCAGATTTCTCTGAAGATTTAGCAAGTAAAATAGCAAAATTTCTAGGCATAAAACTGAGGAAATCATTCTTATTAATAGGGTATTTATAACTTCAACAAAATTCCGGTGATTACTAACCATTTTAAGCTCTTCTTTATTATTAGTACTAGAAGATGCACCCTTGTTCTTAGTGATTTGAGTACTCTTGCTAATTTTAACATGGTTTTTTCAATAGTTTTAGCAAAAGCAAAAGGCGTGCTTAAATTGCTAAAAATTTCTTCCAACCTATAGATCTCAGAAGGGCTTTCTTCAATTCTTTCGTGAATTACGGTTCCCTTCTCTTTTAACAACTTAAAAACCTCTCCCGCTTTTGACCCAATTTTAACCCAATTTTACTAGCAAAATTATGCATCTTTTTATCCAATTTCTCAAGATGTTCATCAGTAAGCATTTTCTTTTCAATAACATCTAACCTTTCCATAACATGCTCGAGAGTCGAAGTTGTTTCATTAACCATAAGAGGTGGTGACCCCACTAAATTTCCCGTAGCATTAAAAACATCAACAGAAGGGCACATCAAGAAATTTCCACCGTAATCGTATCAAGGATGAATCTATACCAAGTGGTGATGCCCACATAAAAACAGCAAAGAAGAACAAGGGTGGATTGCTTATGGATAGATCTATTATGAGCATTGCAAATCGTATACCAAGCATCTTTTAAGTTCTCCCCTCCCATTTGCTTAAAGTTAAGAACCTTGTTCTTGGGGGTGCACGCAATAGAAGAATAGATATCCATAATGGCAACAAGAGTGCACACAAAAACAGATCTGACGAGAAAACGGCGAACGAAAAAGAGGGCGAATAAAACGGCAAATATTTGTGAAGTGTGGGAGAGGAAAACGAGAGGCAAATGGCAAATAATGTAAATTGCAAGGAGATGAGATTTGTGGTTAGGAACCTGGTATATGTTGAAGATGTCTCCCAGGCAACGGCACCGGAAATTCTTTTTGATGTTGGCTTGAACTATGTCAGTATTTCCCCAAAGAGGAAAGGATGATGCAGCACAACAATGGTAGGTATTTCCCTCAGTGATGAGACCAAGATTATCGAACCAGCAGGAGAACTACGCAACACTACGTAAAAGATACCTGCACACAAAGAACAAATACTTGCAACCCGACGTGTTAAAAGGGTTGCTAATCCCTTTCGGGTAACGGTGCCAGAAATTGTCAAGTTGACGGGATAATATTGTAGTAGATTGATAGATGCAAATAAAATCAAATAAAATTCATCTAGATATTTTTGGGTTTTTGGATTAATAGATCTGACAATAAAAGCGAACAAAAATATATCTCGAAGGCAAATATGATAAAGAAGAGACCCGGGGGAAGTAGATTTCACTAGTGGCTTCTCTCAAGAAAAATAGCGTACGATGGGTAAACAAATTACTGTTGGGCAATGATAGAACTTCAAATAATTATGATGATATCCATGCAATGATCATTATATAGGCATCATGTCCAAGATTAGTGGACGGACTCCTGCCTGCATCTACTACTATTACTCCACACATCGACCGCTATCTAGCATGCATCTAGTGTATTAAGTACATGGAAAAACGGAGTAATGCAATGAGAACGATGACATGATGTAGACAAGATCTATTCATGTAGGAATTAGAATCTTGTTATCCTTAATAGCAATGATACATACATGTCGGTTCCCCTTCGGTCACTGGGATCAAGCATCGAAAGATCGAACCCATCACAAAGCACCTCTTCCCATGGCAAGAAAAATCGATCTAGTTTGCCTAACTAAACCAAAGATTCGAAGAAGAAATACGAGGCTATAAGTAATCATGCATATAATAGATCAAAAGACTCAAATAACTTTCATGGATAAAAATATAGATCTGCTCATAAACTGAAAGTTCATCGGATCCCAACAAACACATCACAAAAAGAGTTACATCAAATAGATCTCCAAGAGACCATTGTATTGAGAATCAAAAGAGAGAGAGAGAGAGAGAGAGAGAGAGAGAGAGATAGGAAGCCATCTAGCTACTAACTACGGACCCGTAGGTCTATAATGAACTACTCACGCATCATCGAAGAGGCACCAATGAGGATGATGAAGCCCTCCGTGATGGTCTAAAGCTCGGATAATTTTTTCACATAGTCAGCCATACGAAGAACCATGTCATCAACGGGTACCAGGTTTGAGGTGGAGAAATTCACAGAACTGAAATCCTTGGAATATGGCAGACATGGATGAAAGATTTGTTGGCACAACAGGGATGCTTGAAGGCATTGTGGGAAGTCATGTCAGCTAAGATGGAATTACCATGTGATGGATGGAAATTCGTAGAAGACAATTTGAGAGCCTGGAGCGTGTTATGCAGCCGGACAAGTTCGGTTGGGTCGGACTAGATAGCCTGACAGATCAATGCAAGTCGGTTGGTAAAGAAGATGGTGGTCGGATCGACGATGACATAGGAGCGTGATGCTGATGGTACCCGACTTCTGGGCGTGGAAACATGCGGTGCAGGCTCAAAGGCTTGTGTGGCTTCAACAAGACTATGGCGTGGGGTTGATTCAAGACGGTGCATATGAGATCTTGGAGTCGACGGGGCGCAAGGGTGTCCTGATCATCTACCATGGGGTCATGTTGAAGGTGGAGCTAGATTGATGGGCTACGATGTAAGGATCCAGAAAACTGAAGCCTATTTCAGCGGGAAAAAGCAAGGAACACGTAATTCATACTGGAGCTCAATGGTCTAATGAAAACATGAAACTCGCCATCGGTCGGTGATGACTGATGGTACTCTGCAATGGGGTTGAGTGGTGTGGGTTCATGACCCTTGAGACTCGACCATGACAGTGGAGGTTCGACGATGTAATAGCGGCGAGGCGTGCAGTATGCACGGGGCATGGAGACGGGCCAGGGCTCTCGTGGTCTTACATGTGGTGAGACAACTGCAAATTTGACTCGGGGTGACTATAAGCAATGGTGAAATTCCTTCAAGTTTTAGACAAGGGGTCAAGGAAGAGCGGTGATGTTGAGTTCAGGTAACTCTTATGCCTGACACCCAATATGTGAATTGTTCACATTCACGCATGTCAGTGATCACTGTGTAATGACAATGGACTGATACTCTGGAAGTTGGGAGCGCAAACTAGAGTAATATGGAACTTAATTTCGCTCGAGCATTGATTGTGGTCAAGAAAAGGAGGGAATACAAGTTGCAGGTGAAGTCACATGAAGTCTTTGGAGTAGCAGCGGTACTCATGGGATAAGCTCTAGTCCAATGTAGATGAAGTTTGACGCATGGACGAATTCAAGGTGGTGGAGAATATTCGTCAAGATGGAGTTTGTTGGAATTGTGTCGAATATTGTGTACAAGGTAGGTTACAGTTGGACTCTGAGGGCCCGTTCGGAAGCTCTCCATGAGCTGGCTTCCAAAAATCGCTCCAAGAGGCCGGACCGAATGGCTCCGCTTCGACAAGCTGGCTCCACAGAGATGAGGAATCGGCAGTGTAATTATCGCGGAGATGAGAAGCTGCACTGGCCCAGCTTCGCAAAAAGCGGAATCTGGAGTTGCTCGAAATTATGGTAGCAATGCCACCCCTAAGTATACCGACTCGAATCGTTTCCCTCGACCTGGTGGCCTAACTCCTCTGCTCGCACAGAAGGGAACGCCCACCTCCTCCTCTGCTCCTGCAACCCTAATTGCCGCCCCATTGCCAGCCAGCCGCAGTCCGCCGCTGCCCCTCGGATCTACGCCTCACCCCACAAGTCTCCGTCCATCGCCGCTCGCAGCAGCCACCCAAAATCCCTGTGCTGCCGTCTCCCCATCTACCGCCACTCCCTCCATTAGTCGCCACTGGTAGCCGCACGAAGTAGAGCTCCTAGACGGGCCTGGCCGCAAGATCCACGCCAGAGAAGCCGTTCCCCCACCTCAAGGTGAGCAGCCACCTCCCCCCTCTTGTAGTACTCTGATTCATCCTAGTTTGTGCGCTGGTTGTATCCAGCCCCAATTTCTTGTGATATGAAACTGATGTGTGCACCTTTTTCGTGTATATGTGTAGTGTGGTCTTTAGTGATATGAATTGATTTCAGATCAAATCAATAATTTCCTTATGTTGGTAGTACATGTTCATGCTAGTTATTGTTTATTTTCCATATAGTTGGGCACATAATTATATACTGATGGATGTCGATCCTTTGCTACATATTCATGCTGATTGTTTGTGAGATGGTAGTGATTGTTTCCCATATATTTGACACATGATTATATACTAGTGGACGCTGATTGTTGCTACATGTTCATGATGCTACTCATTTTGGTATCTATTTTTGTGAGATGCTACTGATTGTTTGGCATATATTTCAAGGAAATATGTATCCGTATAGTAACATCATTTTTGTATAGAAATGTCAAATGGGTCTGCCGAATGGACCGATGAGAATACTCGGATTATAGTGGAGTTGTTTGTGAAACAAGTGAAGGCTGGAAACATGCCAAGCACTCATTTGACACCCAATGCATATGATGAGGTGGGAAAAGAATTCTTGCTGAGAACTGGACTTGAGTACACACCAAAGCAAGTGAGGAACAAATGGACCAAGTTAAAACGTGAGTACAACACATTCAAGAAGCTCAAGTTGCACGAGACTGGAGGGGGTTGGGACTTTGAGAAAAACACTGTGAAACAAGATAATGAGTGGTGGAAAAAGGCGAAAGTTTTAAGTTCTCACGCTTATGTTTCTCATAAAATAAAATGTAAACTTGCCATGCTTTATGTACTAATGTCTATCTTTCATACAATGGGACCTCCCAGGTTGTGGCAAGTTTAAGAAGCATGGACTTCATAATGAAGAAGGCTTGTGCATCTTGTTTGAGGATATTAGTGTTGATGGAAGTGGCCATTGGAACCCGCATCTGGTCTACCCCCCCCTGTTGGTGTCAAAACCGGTGGATCTCTGGTATGGGGTCCCGATCTGTGCATCTAAGGCTAATGGTAACATGAGGCAAGGGACACAATGTTTTACCCAGGTTCGGGCTCTCTCGATGGAGGTAAAACTCTACTTCCTGCTTGATTGATCTTGATGATACGAGTATTACAAGAGTTGATCTACCACGAGATCGTGGAGGCTAAATCCTAGAAGCTAGCCTATGATGATTATGATTGTTGTGATCATCCCTATACGGACCAATCCCTCCGGTTTATATAGACACCGGAGGGGGCTAGGGTTTACACAGAGTCGGTTACAAAGAAGGAAATCTAATATCCAGATCGCCAAGCTTGTCTTCCACACAAAGGAAAGTCCCATCCAGACACGGGATGAAGTCTTGAGTCTTGTATCTCCACGGTCCATCAGTACGCCCAAAGTATATAGTCCGGCTGTCCGGATACCCCCTAATCCAGGACTCCCTCAGTAGCCCCTGAACCAGGCTTCAATGACGATGACTCCGGTGCACAGTTTTGTCTTCAGCATTGCAAGGCGGGTTCCATCTCCGAATACTCCTAGTAGATTTAAGGACTGCGTTCGGCTCTATGAGATAACTTCCACACACCATCGTAGAGGGAACAACCCCTCACAAAACTGATCTACTGATAATTTTTGTACGGTGTGCTCCTGCATCATGGCCCAACCCAATATGAACAGGTTTTTCTTGGCCTGCCTTGATACGCGTGGCGAGGCGGTTTTACTGGCGCATCTTGCCAAAGAAGAGATCGTGTTCCCCTTATCGCGGGATCTTCCATCAATACGGGCGCGTGCAACCCCACGACGTCTGTTAGTATGACTCCATGTTTTTAGGCAAGCCCCAAGCGGCTACACTGAGGACGCTTGATATTCATCCCCTTTATAAAGGAGCCGAGGCCTATCCCTCTTTTCCACCACTCTTGCGACTTTTCGCATCTCGAGTTCTAACACCCGAAGCCCTAGCTCAAGCACTTCGGATCCTTAATCATGTCCGGATCCAACCTTCAAGGCCGGTGGATGGTCTCCTCGGTCATAGAAGAGGACATTGCGAAGCTTAGGGAGGTTGGATATCTGACTGCCGACATCAAGCATAGGCTTCCTCCTCTAGGGCAGGTCGTACCTACTCCTGAACCCAACGAGAGCGTCGCATTTGTTTCTCACTTCCTTCATGGCTTAAGCTTCTCCCTTGATCCCTTTGTGAGAGGGCTCATGTTCTACTACGAGCTAGATTTTCATGATCTAGCTCCGGACGCCATCCTTCACATCTCATCATTCATCGTTGTGTGCAAAGCTTTTCTCCACGTCACTCCACACTTCGGCTTATGGCTCAAGACCTTTAATGTGGAGCCGAAGATGATTGAGGGGCGACACACGGAGTGCGGAGGTGCTGTAATAAGCAGGAACGCCGATGCTCCATGGCCAGAGGGCTCCTTCCCAGAGGTGTCCGATCTATGGCAGCGGAGGTGGTTTTACGTCACGGCTCCCAGAGGCACAAAGTGGGTGGATGCTCCTGACTTCCGCTTGGGCCCTCCTCCTCAACTGGCGTCATGGAACAATGTAGGATGGGATTGGGGGTCTGCTAATGATGTTCCAACACTGCAGAGCCGTATCCGGGAGCTTCTTGAGAGGGACATTATCCTTGTTAGTATAATTCAGGTAATGCTAATCCAAGGGATGTTTCCGTGCAAACGCCGGCCTCTCCGGATGTGGGAGTTCAATCCAGAAGGTCTGCGGACTATTCTGCACTTCTTCGGCCTGACGCTCGAAGGGATGTGTAAGTTATTCTCCGGACCACAAGTAAAGTGTCCGGACACCACCGAGGATGCGGGCCTGAGCTGCAATCGCCCAGATACCCAAGTAAGTAACCTAGAAACCGAACACTTTGTTTATATTTATCATAACATTATTATGAAAATCCTCCGTGGCCAGGAATGGATCAGCAAGGCAGAGAGAATCAGGTGTCCGACGCCACTTCCCGAAGGCTCACCTAGCCCCGCCATAGCCAAGATGCTTGGTCGTGTGCTAAGTAAAGTGCCCTCGGGGAAAGGCGAAGGGAAGAACAGAGAAGCAGAACTTCACACATTACACATCCAAACCAGGGGAATTGCTACCTCCCCAAAGGAGGATAGTCGGGGAGGGGAATCTAAGGTTTCCTCCCCTCGCGGGAAGAAGAGGGCTGCCTCTGAACACCTAGAGACGGAGGTACCCCGAGAAGGGAAGAAAACTTCACCAGGGGGCCCTACCCCAATGGGCGTCTTCACCGCGCCATGCCCGCAAACGGACCAGCCCTCAGCCGAGCTGTAAGTTTAATCATAAATACAAAGCTAGTGCCTCCTCCTCCGAGAACAGTAACCAGGATCCATTTTTTTGCAGTTCGGCTAGCAGCTCTTCTCGACAGAGTTCGTCATCGGGGGATCTCCTTCCAGAGATGATGGAGAGTGAAACCCCACCAACCTCTCCGCCTCATGGGGCGGGCGACCCCGAGGTGTCGTCACGGAGAAATCCAGATTTGTCGAGGCCAGAAGCTAGTACTTCGGCCACCCTAAGACCGGAGCGTTCGGCTCCCACGGGGGGCGGTAAGAGAAGTCTGGCACAGTTTGGAGGCCGGCCGGATACACTGACGGGCCTTCTGGAGCGAGCTGCTCTCTCGGAGGATCACCGTTCATTAATGAGCATGGTGCTTGTGAAGATTTCATCCGCCACAAGTGGGTTGAATGAAGCTTTTACGAGTCTGCTCGGAGGCTTTGAGGTATGTAACGAAACACGTAATTCGTGGTTGTGGCGCACGCGCTAGGTGTGCTCCATATGGATAATAGCCCCTGAGACTCTGGGTGCCAGCTTAAGGTGGCAAACGGAGGATCACATCGTTTGGGTTTTGATAATACTGTGTTTATGCACAGGTGGCGAGCAATCCGGCAGTCGACCGGTCTGTTGAATTCATCGAACTGAGGTGAAAAATTGGAGTTATTGATGCCGATATAACACTTGTGAACGAGCGGCTTAACGAGTCACAAGGTATGTGCTCTGCTTTCCTTATTTTTTATAGAAAGAAGCAAGTGGAGCATGATGTTTAATGTTATATGCTTGGACTATAGATGGAGCTGCTGCCGTGGAAGCCCTGAGGGCGGAACTTGCCCTGGCCTAGGAACAAGCCCGGGCGAGCGATGCGGCTACCCTAAAGGCGGACGAAGAGTTGAGAACCGAACAGGCTGCTCGTCGTCGAAGCAAAGACAAAGTAGCCGAGATGGATGTGGAGCTAAAAAATGCAGCCGACCGGATAAGCTTCTTGAAAAAGATAATAAGGTTATTTCGGCTGACCTGAAGAAGGCACTTGATGCGGCCAAGGAGACGCGGTCCAAAATTAGGGATGCACAGGAGGAGCTTCGACAGGCTAGAGAAATCACGGCTGGAAACCCCTACTTGTTGTGGATGAAGTTTTTAGATCCGAAGTACGATCCTCTGGATCGCCGCTGGAGTCCGGCAGATGCGTATGTGGATTTGGCGAAGAGTACGGCTGATGCGTCCAAGTTTTTCGAGGATAAAAAAGATAGTCAAGTGGAAAAGTTGTTCTGGTCGCAATTCAGCGCTCCAACACGCACATTGCCGTTGAGTGAGAGGATGGCTGTTGTGGCCGAGCTCCATAGGTTGTCCAGTCTTGCAATGCGGTCTGTAATAGACCATCTATGGCCAAAGGGGCCCAAGCCGGTCAGTTATTTTGGTTTAGTGCAACAATTTCTTGGTGCCGTATCGCGGATTGATGCCATGAAGAGGTCGGCGTGCATAGAGGGTGCACGGATGGCTCTTGCCCGCGTTAAAGCATATTGGACAGATATGGAGGCCACCGTCATTGCGTCCTAGAATACGGCGGGAGGCCAAGATCTGGCTAAGCGCTACTTGGATCAGGTAGTAGAAGGTGCTCACTTAATAAAGGCTCAGTGCTCGAAGAATGTCATGTTCGAGTGACAAATACTTTCATTGTAAAAACAATGTTATTTTAATTATGAAGGCTATGTTTATACTTTTTGCCCGGAAGTGTTATTATGCCTCCTGTGCGGATGTTTTATGCAATTTTGAAAGTTAGCAATCGTTGGCTTCAGCCCCCATGCATATAATGCGGGAGTCTTCACGAAAATATGCGTAATCACACTTGATCCAACGTCTTGGTCCATTAAGGAGGTGATCGCACGTCGAACTAGGCAAGCGGACTATATAGCTTGAACACTTTCACTTAGCCATAGGAGTTTGACGGTGGGGCTACTATGTAGCCCCTGGTACTTTTGCGTGCATCCGAATACGGGCGCGTGTGTACCTGACCGAGAAATGGTCCTTTGTTAATGCGGGGAATCCTAAAGATTTCGAGAAGTCTTCGAGTGGTTGAACAGTCTCTCGCTATATCATGACAGTCAGTTTTCGGCTTTCTCTACTGAGGTGCTCATCCGGAATAACCAGGGCACAATCGCAGTAGTTCTCCTTTGGCCGCCTTAGCCGATAAGAACGGAAGGTAAGGCGGCAAACCCAGGAGCCGGGCAAACCCACCATTTGACCAAAGACATGGTTCAGAGCTGATGCATATAAGGCCAAACTCGCGATGCCGAACATTCCCGAAGGTATTCGGACTTTTTAACATATACTGGGCTGAGTAACGCCCTTTATCATGAACCATGTATTTCCAGGTATGTGCATTAGTCTGTCATGGCGAAATGCCAATAACGGCAGTATCCTCTGTGGGTGTAGTGCCCATGGGATGTGTAAGCAACAAGAGACAATAAAGAAGGTTTACACAGGGGCTTAATCTGAAAGAAACCTTTGAGCGGTGCCCTGCTGCACGTCTGTGCCTTTGTCTCCATTGTGCCGTGTCCTGGGAGGGTGTCGCACGAATGGTGGCTGCAAAACAGGAAAACTCATGTAGAAGAGTATGACATAAGCGTGCAAAGAGTTGATTATCGCCAATGGATAGTAAAGGTGTAAGACATTGGCCTATGAATAAGGTCAAGCCAAGAGTTGGGCTTTACTAAATATCTATATCCCCTAGTGTCCTCTATGGGATTACATGTGTGGCGCCTAGATCAGGTTTATCTGGGCTGCCGGACTCGTCTAACCGTGTCCGTGGTCTTAACGACCAATCATGCTTTCTAGTATTAGAGGCCGCTTAGAATCCGGCTGTTGGAGCCATTGCGTGCTCTTCCATGCATAAGGAACGCTCTATGTTTTCCGTTAACGGTGATGACGCCATGTGGACTGGGCATCTTGAGTTTAAGGTAGGCGTAGTGCGACATTGCGTTGAAGCGGGTGAACGCCGTTCTCCCAAGCAATGCATGATATTCGCTTTGGAGGGGGGCGATGGTGAAGAGTAGTTCTTCGCTTCTGGAGTTGCCTGGGTAACCGAATGTTACCTCTAGTACGAGGGAGCCCCTGCAGTGGGCTTTAACGCCTAGTATCACCCCTTCAAAGGTGGTGTTACTTTGGTTGATTCTGGATGGGTCTATCCCCATCCTGCGGACAATGTCTTGGTATATTAGATTAAGACTACTGCCACTGTCTATGAGGACCCTAGTGAGATGGTATCCGTTGATTATTCGGTCGAGCACCAAGGCAGCTGATCCTCCGTGCCACATACTAGTCGGGTAGTCCCTGTGATCGAAGGTGATCGGGGAGACCGACCAGTGGTTAAGTTTGGGGACCACGGGCTTTATAGCATATGCGTCTCTGAGCGCGGGTTCGCGCCTTCTTGTGGGTATGTGAGTCACATGGATCATGTTTACTGTTTTTACCTCTGGTTGGAATTTTTTCTGTCCCCTAGTGTTTGGCTGGCGAGGCTCATCCTCGTCTTCACTTGGTGTTTCCCCTCCCCTGTGTTTGGTGTTTAATTTGCTAGCCTGCTTAAAGACCCAGCATTCTCTATGAGTGTGGTTCGCAGGTTTTTCGGGGGTGCCATGGATTTGGCACAGTCTGTCCAGGACTTTGTTCAGGCCGGATGGTCCTTCTTTGCCGCCTTTAAATGGCTTCTTTTGTTGACCGGGTCGAGAGCCCCTGAATCCGGCGTTGACCGTTGTGTTGTCCGGACTTTCTTCCTTGTTTCGACATTTGTTTTTATTGCGCCTTGGCTTCCCGTTGCCATCCCTGATTTCGGATGTACTTGGGTCGCTGGTGCCTCTACGGGCCAACCAGCTGTTTTCACCCGCGCAAAAGCGGGTCATAAGGCTTGTTAGGGATGCCATTGTCCTCAGCTTTTCTTGGCCGAGGTGTCTGGCAAGCCACTCGTCCCGGATACTGTGCTTGAAGGCCGCTAGGGCTTCGGCATCCGGACGGTCGACAATTTGATTCTTCTTAGTGAGGAATCTGTTCCAAAGCTTGCGGGCGGACTCTCCGGGCTGTTGAATTATGTGACTTAAATCATCGCGTCCAGAGGTCAGACATAGGTCCCTTGAAAATTGGCCCTGAAAGCGTCCTCGAGTTCCTCCCAACTTCCGATTGAATTTTCAGGGAGGCTTTTCAACCAGTGCTGACCTAGTCCTTTCAACTTGAGGGGAAGATATTTGATGGCGTGGAGGTCGTCCCCATGAGCCATGTGGATATGCAGGATAAAATCCTCAATCCAGACCCCGGGGTCTGTCGTTCCATCAAATGCCTCTATGTTCACAGGTTAAAACCCTGTGGAAACTCGTGGTCCAGTACCTCTTGGATGAAGCACAGGGGTGAGCAGTCCCTCTGTATTTGGACGTGTTGTTGCATGCCATCGGCTGTTGTTGTGTCCGGTGCTGATTCCAAACTGGTATCCGATCAGTCCAATCATTTTGATGATCATAGTCCTGCACCGGGGCGTGTCCTCTAGATCCATAGATGGACCTGGTTGCGCCGGCCTTTTTATCCAGTAGCTCACGTAAATCATGTGCGGCGTCAGCAACTGCTCTATTGTGGTTACGAAGTGGTTGGTTCGGCCTACTGGCCGTATTGTTTTCCGGTGGAACGGCCTCGTCGTTGAACTCTCGTAGCAGCTTGCGCTTTGGATAGCTCTTTGTTTGGCGATCGTCTCCGTACTTTTCTTCAGTGTCTAGTACTTTATTCCATCTGCCATTGAGCGTTTCCTGTGTGGCTTTAAGCTTTTGCTTCTGCTTCTTTAGACTTCTCGCAGTGGCCATAAGCTTTCTGTGGAGGTTATCTCGTTCCAAGCGTGTTTCCGGGATGACGAATGCATCATCATCCGGGCTATGCTCCTGTCCCGGGGTAGTTTGATGAGTTTGTCCCTCGGGATCACTGTGATCGGGCGTCTGCTCCGGGCTGTGTTCGGCATGACCTGGCTCATCCTGCTCCATCGCTAGGTCCATATGGTCGTTGTTGCCTCCGGAGTTGACTGGGGTGTCGATCTTTCTAGCATTGTTATCGCTATTTTTATTGTGACTGGACTTAGAGAGGCGTCTGCACCGTTGTTTTGGCTTTTGTCCGGGGTTTTTATCCTTTGTTCTGTCGCCATCATCCTTCTTAGGTGTATCCACCATGTATATATCATATGATGAGGTGGCAGTCCAACACCCCGTGGGTGGTGGTTCTGGATCGTCTCCTGCACCGACATCCATACCGTCGGTTTCATAAGAGTCGAAGTCAAGCGTGTCTGTTATGTCGTCGACAGTGGCTATGAAAAGGGTGGTGGGTGGGCAACGAATTTCTTCGTCGCCTTCTTCCCCTTGAGTCGGACACAGTTCGGCCAAGAGTCTACTAACAAGGAGAGAGACTTTAATGAGTTCAGCATGTCGCCAAAGGGCGAGTGCTGGAAGATATCCGCAGCGGCAAATTCTATTACTGGAGCCCATCCAGAATCGGCGGGCTCGGGGGCGCGCGGTTTGGGACCTTCAGCCAGACACAATTCCAGGGGTCCGGAGGCATAGGCTTCCTTGGGGTGAAGTCCGTGTTCGGCTCTACCGCCAATGAGTGTGCGGCCTACGGGGCGGGGTCCATCCACCCGTCCTCGGACGATGCAATCTACCCCGGATTTAGGTCTGGGGCTTCTGCAGGCGCGATATCCCGAGTATTGTCTGACAACATGTCTAAAACATGCTCATCCTGACTGTTCGGCATTCCTGGCGTAGGCCTGAATCCTTCGAGGATCAAATCTCCGTGGACATCGGCCGTGTAGTTCAAGTTTCCGAACCTGACCTGATGGCCAGGGGCGTAGCTGTCGATCTGCTTCAGATGGCCGAGCAAATTGGCCCGCAGTGCGAAGCTGCCGAACACGAAGATCTGTCTGGGGAGAAAAGTCTCACCCTGGACCGTGTTGTTGATGGTTGAAGGAGCCATCGGGCCTTGCAGCATCGACACAGAGGAACTCTCAATGAAAGCACCAATGTCGGTGTCAAAACCGACGGATCTCGGGTAGGGGGTCCCGATCTGTGCGTCTAAGGCTAATGGTAACAGGAGGCAAGGGACACAATGTTTTACCCAGGTTCGGGGCCTCTTGATGGAGGTAAAACCCTACTTCCTGCTTGATTGATCTTGATGATACGAGTATTACAAGAGTTGATCTACCACGAGATCGTAGAGGCTAAACCCTAGAAGCTAGCCTATGATGATTATGATTGTTGTGATCGTCCCTATACGGACCAAACCCTCCAGTTTATATAGACACCGGAGGGGGCTAGGGTTTACACAGAGTCGGTTACAAAGAAGGAAAACTAATATCTGGATCGCCAAGCTTGTCTTCCACGCAAAGGAGAGTCCCATCTAGACCCGGGATGAAGTCTTGAGTCTTGTATCTTCACGGTCCATCAGTCCGACTAAAGTATATAGTCCGGCTGTCCGGATACCCCCTAATCCAGGACTCCCTCACCCCCCTCTAGTTTGGCATTGAAAACCATCTTGAATGTTGATGAAATCACCGATCTTGATTTGTAGGATGATATCAAAGAGCAACCTTCTCCAACAGTAGTAGTTCATCTAAAGTCAAGCTTGGGGTCACGATTCCGGAGAAGAACAAGAAATCGAAGACTGCACAAGTGATGCAAGAGAAGATTAGAAAGATTAGTTCTATGGCCCAGGCTTCACACACATCATTTCAGTCTTTCCTAAAGAAAGATGAGACCATTTTTGTTGCCTCTACCATGGATTTAGTTCGTGCTTGTGGCGCAATAGACGGCACTAATGAGCATTTCATTGCTACTGAGCTTTTTCTGAAGAGAGAGCAAAGAGAGATGTTCTTGCACATGACATTCGACTCTTGAAAGGGTAGGTTGCGTAGGAGGTTTGACCTCAAGTATGGGAACTAGTTTGTTCTATCTTATCTTAGCTATGGGAACAATATTTATGCGTATGTTGGTGAACCTATTATTATCTTGTGCTATCGGTACAATATTTATGCCTATGTTGGCGAACCTATTCTTGTGCCCGGAACAATATTTATGCTTATGTTAGTGAACCTATTATTATCTTGTGCTCAGAACAATATTTATGCTTATGTTGGTGAACCTATTACTATCTTGTCAGTGAACATATTTATTCTTATGTTGGTGAACATATTGTTTTGTTTGATGCTAACTATTGTTTGATATGGCAGATGTCATCGTATAGTGATAGTGAGGATGACAATAGTTATGAAACAATGAGGAATTTGGTTATGCATCAATAACATAATATGAACATGCTTTGGTCGGGTGCAGCAGTCATATTTGGCAAGTATTGTGAAAGTTGGGTGATGAAGGCCGAGCCTCGGAAATCTATTTTGAGTGGATTTGGATGGCTTCAAGAGACTATTGCCACCCTAGGGGAGACCTACACAATGTTGAGAATGACGACAAGTGTGTTCTTTGATCTTCATGACTTGTTGGTACGTAATTATGGTCTAAAAGAAACAAGCTTTGTTAGCACTTATGAGTCTCTTGCTATGTTCTTGTGGACATTGGGAGGTTGTGAATCAAATAGAAGAACTCAAAGTCGCTTCAAACATTCAGCGGATATAATCCATCGTAAATTCCGTGAGGTTTTACACTATGTAGTGAACATGGCATCTCACTACCTTAAGCCACAAGACCCAAACTTCCACATTGTGCATGATCTAATTAAAGAGGATAGGAGAGCTTATCCTTATCTCAAAGATTGCATTGGTGCAATCAATGGGACTCATATAATAGCTTATATTCCCGATGGGCCACCGAAAGTTAGGTACATTGGGAGGACAGGCATGACAACTCAGAATGTGATGGCGATATGTGACTTCAATATGCACTTTACTTATGCTTCAATTGGGCAACCTGGTTCTATGCATGATACAAATGTGTTATACCATGCAATTGATAAAGACAGGCCCTCCTTCGCCCATCCTCCAAAGGGTGAGCATCTTTTTTTCATTACAAGTTTACACATGATGTACTCTATCCTCCAACTAACATGTATGTGTGTTGTCAATTTAGGCAAGTATTACCTTGTGGATGCCAGGTATCGTAATAGAGATGGATATCTAGCACCATACAAAGGAGAAAGGTATCACGTCCCTGACTTTCAAAGAGGTGCACCTCCAAATACTCCTAAGGAGAAGTTCAACAAGATTCACTCCTCCAAACGCAATTGCATAGAGAGAACCTTTGGAGTGTGGAAAATGAAATGGCAAATTCTCCTGAAGATGCCAAACTACTCGTTTCAAACACAGATGAAGATTGTTGCAGCTACTATGACATTGCACAACTATGTTCGCCTCCATGACAAAGATGATCTCCACTTTATTCGATGCGAAAGAGATCCGGATTATGCTCCAACAATTCCGGATAGATACAAGAAGTATGTTATTCCTGCCAGAGCATCGGATGCTTCCACTTCATAGGCAAGTGCTCACATAGATAGGTTCAGGAATGAACTAGCTACCGCCATTGCTCTTGGTTGGTGAAATCATGCTTGTGGTGCAATTTGTACCTCTTTTGATTTGCAAACATATGCAAATTTGATAAAGCTTTTGCTGTACGACATATGTCTAACAAACCTTGTCGTTCTTCAGCTAAAATCTGATGAAATTAGAAAACTTAAATGTTTTGTATAGTTCTTGGACTTGTACTATCATAAATTGCTCTTTGTACAGGTAAGAACTGCTCTAAATCGCAGCAAACAAAGCAGAAGAAAAAAAACGTTGTGCTATCCATAATCTGGCCCGCACTTCCCCACCGAACTGGGCCTTGAAATATGGCCCACTGCATGGCCGAGCAGGCCACAGCCTGGTTTCGTGGGCTACCAGCCCTGCCTGCGATAGGAGCCACAGCGAGCAGCTCAACGGACCGCTCCTCCTTCGAGAAGCCAGCTCGCTCGATGAGAAGCTGGAGCCAGCGATTTTTGGAAGCTGGAGCGCTTCCGGACGGGGCCTGAATAGTATTGTGTTTAGATAGGATATGAAGTCGTGTCTTAATAGGACACTTGTATTCTAGGTCTCCCATATATAGCACACATGATGTAACTTATGCAACATAATAGTACATGCACGCAGGAGGAGCCGGCGGTGTGTGTTGGCGCCCTGGTGGCCGATATGCGGTATTGTGACGATGTCACGTGAAGGAGCGTCCGTAGTCAGGTCCCGGGATGTAGACGTACCGGTGAATCTCGTTAACAAATCTCGGTGTCATGCTTGTGTGATTGCTTAATTTTCGGATGATCGATTACACGCTTCGTATTTTATTCTAACAGTAATAACTGTTAAAATGTCTTACGTTTATGAACATAGGTAGTACGAGGTCCTAAATCGGTGTGGAAAACAAACGTCTTTTTTTGAGTTGTTGAACGTTTTATATTTATGAATAGAGGTAGTATGAGGTCCTAAATCAGTGCGGAAAACAGAGTGATGGATTTCGGCTAAGCTGTGGTAACACGGTCAGAACCTCCATATAAACTACTCTGAACCTTGCGTTTTCTTTTGCGAGGGAAACACTGGACTTAATGTCTGATGGGAAGATGTACAAAGCACGGAGAAAGTAATGCAGCATGCTCCAACCGATACGGATTCCGAAATCATTTCGATGAATTGGATCAAATGCGCCGTGCAGAGTACAAACCGATCCGCTGTGCTATTGTATTGTATTTGTATACGATGGGAAGAGACGGGGTGGTACGCGTACAGGCTCCGGAATGAATTATTTCTGATGGAGTGATGGTGTATGGTACAGGAGTACAGGCGTATGTATGTAGGCGTATACGATCGACTGAATGTGAAGCAGCAGCCGTGCAATCATGCATAGAAATTTCCTGATGGTACACAGCACAACTGCAGCCTGCAGGCCCCGTTCATTCATCGTTCTTCCTTTACGCCCGGGGGCTACGTGTGAGAGGCGATGCCCCGCCCTATGGCAGTAGCATTAGGCAGATGCCAGTGTCTGTCTGGTAGATAAATCAATGTGGTGTCGCCCGGAATCGGGCTGCTGCGATGTAGGAGTAGTAGCGCAGGACAGCCTAGCGAGCACTGCTTGCTGCGCGTCCTTTCAGTTCCACCCGGTGCTGAGATCACTGCCACTTCACTTCGAGATTAGATCAGAGAACCTATCACGTTCCGTATCGTCATATACTTACATTGGCATCATCCATTTGGAGTCTTTGTTTGATCGGTACGGTCAAGCCAAATTAGTCGCACATGAGATTGCGCTAGATCCTGACGCTGCTGTTTTCGTGTCAACGTCCATCATAGGCTTCAGACGTCAGAGTAGAGTGCTGCCTCTGCCTGCACCACACCACACGCAAAGTGGAAAGGCCTAGCTGTGCTCTTGTCAATCGTCTTAGTCCAATCACAACCCAAGCAGGCCAATCCTTCTATACGGATCTCATTGGACGCGTGTGAAAACTTGTAAACCGTGCCAAGGGCATATGCTTTTGCTGCAGTACTTACTCGGTTTTTCTTTTCCAAAAACGACGACAACCAATAAATGCACACATCCATCTTTATTATACCAGTTTCTCTAATTCACATCTAGATGTTTTTTAATGATATCACATCTAAGCTCCCACAAATATATAGTGCAGCAACAAGAAACAAAAAAACCAGAACAAAAAAAGACCACAAGCAGAGTGAACATCAGTTTCCTTGTGAAAATTGTCACCCTACCTACAAGGTTGATAATGTGTTCTAACCGCTTGCAAACATAAACCATGAAAAGCGGTGGCCTCACCGGACCGCCCGCGGGCTAACGAGAGCACCAACCGTTGTAGCAGACTCTCAACGTGCACCACATGTGCACGCTCTAAAATCCATCGTCGTCCCATCTTCAGGTGTGATCCATGCATTGATGTTACCAGACCCTTCTACCGCTGACGCCATCACGGCGCCAGACAACATCACCCTCCTGCGCGCGCCCATGAAACGGTGTCTAGCGTTGAGACTGCAGTGCACCATGCCACCCAGACTAGTCGTCATCGATATCGTAGATGCCACACTGCTCCACCTTGGTCACCGCACAAGAAGCATGCGGAGACCTGAGCCGAGCCACCAAACCCAAACACTTGTCCCTCCGGCCAATGTATGGCTCCAAAGTGATGCCCCCATGGGGGTGACGACGCACAAACATCACCATCATCTGATCTGGAAAGCCCGGATCTAGGGTTTCCCCTGGAGCACACCGAGACCGAGAAATGCCCCACAACGCCTCCAGTGAGGTAACGACACCCACGGGCACCGTCATTTACGGTTCCGGCCAGGCCAAAACAAGCTTTCGCTGGCATACTCCCATCCAACACTGGCTGGGCCACCTGATACATCTCCACTTTCTTCTGCCACACCCCACGAGAACGTCTCCGCCGCCGACAAACAGTCGCACACGGTCATAACCGCAGCAGTGCCACCACCGCCAGCAGCCGCCGCACCGCCAGGATGAGTCGTCGATCGCGGAAGAATCCACAACATTGTGCGGCCGACGCCGGACTGCGCACATGTCGGACTGGGACACCCGTGCAGAGATCCACCGTACTCGCGCCCTAGAACCACGTAGAGGATGCCCAGGAGCACCGAGCGCATCCACCGGCTGACCCCACCTTAATGCCCAGTCTGCACCGACTGGATCTAGGAAGGAACAGCAGATCCACTCCCGTCCCGCAACGCCGTCGCCAGGAAGTCGAACCGGCCGGATGATACGTCTCCAACGTATCTATAATTTATGAAGTATTCATGTTATAATTACATCAATTATATATGATTTTGTTGCACTTTTATATTAATTTTTATGGACACATGTTAATCTAGTGCCCAGTGCCAGTTGTTTTCTGCTTGTCTTTGGTTCTACAGAAAACCGATATCTACGAAGGTCCAAACATGACAAAACTTTTTGATGTTTGGAACATAAGAGACCCTCGAAGCTTTGGGAGAGGACTAGAAGACCCACGAGGTGGTCACAAGTCAGGGGGCGCGCCCAGGGGGTAAGGAAGGCCACCCTGGCTTGTGGGCCTTTGGTAACTCCGTTTGGCATGAATCCAAGGCTGAAAATTCTATAAATAGAGAAACCCCCAGAAAGAAACATAGATAATTTCTCCACCACCGCAAGCCTCTGTACCGAAGCAATCTCATCTGGAGTCCTTTTCCGGCGCCCTGTCAGGGTGGGAAACCATTGGGAAGGTCATCTTCATCAACCTTGCTGCCTCCATGGTGATTCGTGAATAGTTCATCCTCGGGGCTGAGGGTTTGTACTAGTAGCTATGTGTTTGATCTCTCTCTCTCTCTCTCTCTCTCTCTCTCTCTCTCTCTCTCTCGTGTTCTTGGTTGACACGATATTGATGTATCATGAGCTTTATCAATATAGTTGGATCTTATGATGTTCACCTCCCTCTCTTATTTTCGTGGTGAATTGAGTCTTTCTCTTTGAGGTTTCTTTATGTTGGATTGAATAATTTGGAGTTGAGATCTGTTGCATGTCTTAACTTGTGGATACTTGTAGTGACATTGGGGTGTTTTAGCTGACATAAAGGTTAATAAATGATATGTATCATATGGTTTTGTCGTAGTACAATTTCTAGAACTATTAGTGACACTTTGGGGGGTGGTTCAATAGATTGATTGGAAATAGAACTTTGAGGTGGTTTACTACCTACACAATTTCATACTCCTTTCTCCGATAGGAATAGGGACTTTGGAGTGATTCTTTGCCGCACTTTGAGGTATTATGATGTGATTCAATTATGTTAATGATGTTCAGAGATTGCACTAGTGGAAGTATGAACCCTGGGGCTTATTTCTAAGCATTGAGATACCGTTTTGCTCACTTTTTGTTAGTTGCTACCTTGTTGTTTCTACCATCCATATTACACATCTATCATCACCTATTCGTTGAACTAGTGCACCTATACAACAGACAATTGTATTGGGTGTGTTGGGGACACAAGAGACTATTTATATATGATTGCATGATTGTTTCAGAAAGAACCATATTCGCCCTACATCTCCCACGGATTGATAAACCTTAGGTTATCCACCTGTGGAAATTTGCTGATGTCCTGCAAAACTCTGCACCTTGGAAGCCCAACCAAGTCTACAAGAATAAAGTTGCGTACTAGACATCAAGATATTTCTGACATCGTTGTCGGGGAGGTCAGTGCTTGAAGGTATCTTCTTTACATCTTGAAATTGAATATTTTAGTTTCTTGTTTATAAACTAGTTTGGTTTATAAAAAGAAAGGTACAAAAAAATGGAAGTGAAGTTGCATCAAATTATTTATCTTTACGAAGTCTTTCTTGAAAATATGGATTCCGATAATTGCTATGAAGTAGTGAAAGAAGAATTTAACACAATGTTTGGTGTGAGTTCCTTGAATTTTAAGCATGATTGCAATGATATTAGTATGAATTCTTTGAATATCCATGATGCTAATGATATACAAAGCCATAAGCTTGAGGATGTTATGTTTGATGAAGATGATCTTTTTAGTGCCCCTACTTTTTGAAAGATCGAGGATGTTGCCTAGAGGGGGGGGTGAATAGGCGCTTTAAAATAATTACGGTTTAGGCTTGAACAAATGCGGAATAAACCTAACGGTTAATTTGTCAAGCACAAAACCTACAACAACTAGGCTCACCTATGTGCACCAACAACTTATGCTAAGCAAGATAAGCAACTATGTGATAGCAAGATATATGACAAAGAACAATATGGCTATCACAAAGTAAAGTGCATAAGTAAAGGGGCTCGGGTAAGAGATAACCGAGGCACGCGGAGACGATGATGTATCCCAAAGTTCACACCCTTGCGGATGCTAATCTCCGTTTGGAGCGGTGTGGAGGCACAATGCTCCCCAAGAAGCCACTAGGGCCACCGTAATCTCCTCACGCCCTCGCACAATGCAAGATGCCGTGATTCCACTAAGGGACCCTTGAGGGCGGTCACCGAACCCGTACAAATGGCGACCCTTGGGGCGGTCACCGAACCCGTACACTTTGGCAACCCTTGGGGGCGGTCATCGATACCCGTCAAATTGCTCCGGGCGATCTCCACAACCTAATTGGAGACCCCGACGCTTGCCCGGAGCTTTACACCACAATGATTGAGCTCCGAACACCACCAACCGTCTAGGGCGCCCAAGCACCCAACAGGAACAAGCTCAAGGGCACCAAGCACCCAAGAGTAATAAGCTTCTGAACTTGTAACTTCCACGTATCACCGTGGAGAACTCAAACCGATGCACCAAATGCAATGGCAAGGGCACACGGAGTGCCCAAGTCCTTCTCTCTCAAATCCCACCGAAGCAACTAATGCTAGGGAGGAAAATGAGAGGAAGAACAAGAAGGAGAACACCAAGAACTCCAAGAACTAGATCCAAGGGGTTCCCCTCACATAGAGGAGAAAGTGATTGGTGGAAATGTGGATTTACATCTCCTCTCTCTTTTCCCTCAAAAACTAGCAAGAATCCATGGAGGGATTGAGAGTTAGCAAGCTCGAAGAAGGACAACAACGGGGGAAGAACACGAGCTCAAAGGATAAGGTTGAATGGGGAAGAAGACCCCCTTTTATAGGAGCTCCCGAATCCAACCGTTATGCTCACAGCCCGCACAGAGTGGTAGTACCGCTTGACATCACGGTACTACCGCTAGGGGTAGCGGTACTACTGCTAAGAGTAGAGGTACTACTGCTTGTGAGCGGTACTAAAAAATTACATCCGTGCCTACCACCGCTGGACTTGTGACGAGATTTTGGTCCCGAGCGGAAGTAGCCACGGAAGTAGCCGCGGTAGTACTGCTCCAAGCGGTAGTACCGCTCCCAAGAGCGGTAGTACAGCTCCCAAGGGCGGTAATAAAAAATTACTGCAACCTTTTCAGAACACCAAAACTACCACACCTTCTTCATTCCGACTCCGAATTCGACGAAACCAATTTTGTTGGAAAGCTAGCGACAAGGGCTAACACAATCTTGATAGAAATACCAATAATAAGCAAATGAGAAAAGGCCCAAAATAAAATGGTGAGAACCCTTCCTCGGATAAGACCGGTAAAACCTCCAACACCGAAAACATCATAGAAGACGCATGCAAACTCCGTTTTCGATGAACTCAAGCTTGTCATCAAGATGACCATAAGCTCTAAGACTCACAAAGAGAACCAAACAAGAACCAAGAAACATGATGCAATGGTTTGAGCTCTCTAAGAACGATACGATCAAGCTACTCACTTGAGAGCCCCCCTTGATAGTACGGCTCTCGATCCTATAACCCGGTCTCCCAACTACCACCATGAGACCGGTAAAATAGAAAACCTATCAAGGGCAAACCTTTGCCTTTCACATGATCCACTTGAGCTAGATGATGACAATCTTGACTCCCTCAAGTTGGACCACCTTTCTTGATTGCGTTGGCTCGATGAAGACTAGATGATTGCTCCCCCATAGTCCACTATGGGTGAGCCACTCTTCGGCACATCTTCACAAGTCCATTGACACCACAATGGATGGCAAGATCCAAGCACTTGATCTCTTCGTGATGCTCCACTTGAACTTGCACACGGCAATCTTGATGATGATCACCACTTGATGCCTTTCCATGGGTTGTATGATATCTTCCTCTTGACGCAAGCCCATGGACATGTACCTAACCCCACATAGAACTCTCACATAGACCATGGTTTAGTACACAAAGTGCAATGGACAATGCTTACCGTACAATGGGATCACTTGATCCCCCTCGGTACATCTTTTGCGCTTTGTGAGTTGATCAACTTGATTCACTCTTGACTTAGTCTTGATCAACCTTGAATCTTTCCAACTCTCTTAGTTTGGATGATGTCTTGAAGGTAAACATGAATGATCACACAATCTTCTTCTTCAAGACATGCTTGCAATAAGCTCAACACTCACATGACCAATCTTTGGATAATTCCTTAATAGCACCGAGGTCATCACAAACTCTCCTTGAAACCAACAAATGGACTCCAAGAAAATCCTATGGACAAACCCTTCAAATATAACTCAAGGCAACCATTAGTCCATAGAGATTGTCATCAATTGCCAAAACCAAACATGGGGGCACCGCATGTTCTTTCAATCTCCCCATTTTGGTAATTGATGACAATCACTTTCAAGAGAGTTTATACAAGGAATTATGCATCACCATGCAATGCAACAACCAAAGATGCATGAGAATGAGATGCAAAAGCTTAGGAACCAAAACCAAAGCAAGGAGAAAACTCAGAAGACTTCTCCACAAAAACTCTCCAAAACTCCTCCCCCATTGGCATCGATTGCCAAAATGGGTGAAAAGCTTAGAAGGCCAAAATAAACAGTGTTCCTCCATAAATTGTGTATCTCTCAAAAAGAGAGTGGAATGCAATACACATATCCAAAGGTAAATACTTGGAGGAAAACAAACTATATTGAGGCCCAAAGATTGCAAAGGAAAGATATGCCACAAAGACATAACAAAGAGAGACAAAAGCAATCAGAAGATACCAATTTAAGCAAGCAATCAACGGATATCAATTGAACCAACTAGACCAATGATCCTACATGCCACACGAATAAAGATATTATGATAAGTGCAAAGGAGTGTTCTAAAGAAACTAGAGAAGCTCCCCATGATTTGTGCATACATAAGAATTTTTGTATTTGAATACAAAGTGCACAAAATAGGATCATAGCTCCCCCAAAATCAATAGAAACTTACGACAAGTGCAAGTGAGCATATAGGAAACAAAGCCTAGTACTTGCAACAAACACATGGTTGAGCAACAAGTAAAAGAGGCAACTTAAGAATGGGCTCAACCAAAATGATGTGTGTGAGTCAAGGTAATGCACTTGAGAAGACTAATGTACAGATGAGCATTAAGCATCAATAAAGTCTTGAAAGAATGAGGCACACGGTGCAAGGCCTATCATTCCCACACACAACTAGCAAATGGGTTCACAAGCTTACTAATACGCAAAAGAGAACCTATGCTTGTGACAACCCATGGTGAAGATAGAATACGAAAGCCTCATCAAGACGAGGGATACCAATTAAGATGGCAAAAGCCTCGTAGAGATAAGCATGAAGAAAAAAAAATCTTCACCACACACGAGTGCAACAAGATGCAACGATAGAGAACACGCACTCAAGGCAAAAGCTTTCACGGAGCCACCAAAGAAATAACAAAGGAAGACTAGGTGGATGTGAAAGAAAGGATATCAACCAAAGATGTAATTTCTCTCAAGTGTATAAGGTTCTAGGTAGACGAAATCATGATGATATATATCTACAAAGAAGGATGTACACTCGAAATAGTTACAACATGAAGAAACAAGATATCCACAAGGAAGTCATAAATATACCAATAAGATATTTGCTTGAAAGCATAGCGCTTGGCTAGATATGGTCTTATGGTATATAAATGAATTCCTACCGCACGAACATCAAAGACATCACAAATAGCAACATGAGATCATCGTTGAGATGCTTTGAGAAACGAAACAAGTATCACAAGAAAGAAATGAATATCATGCCAAGATACAACCTACACATGGTTGAATACAAGAAGGGAAAGCATGAATAGATACTTGTTACTGAGATATCATTGGAAGGATGTAGTAGATACCAATTGAAGGTAGATAGTAGTTCATTGATCATCCTAGCTTGACTCCAATATGCACATGGTGACAACACCTTCCTTGTGAGTGAGCCAAGCATCCAATGCATCTCCAAATGTTCCTAGAAGAACAACACAAACTAAATGGTACCCAAACTCATCGGGACCAAATAGTTAGAAACACCAATACATAGGACAAACTCCACAAAAATATGTGCATACAGATATGAAAATGAATTTCATGCACATCTCATCCAAATTGAGACTAGGTGGAGTTTTCCCTATATATTGAGTCAAAGAAAGAAAGCATGCCAAATGAAATACATGAAGTAAACATGCATGCTCAAGACTTACAAAACCTGAAACCAAAAGACAAAGAAATGCCAAGTGAAAAGGATACCAAATGGAGAA
Organism: Triticum aestivum; assembly: GCF_018294505.1. Classification (NCBI taxonomy): domain Eukaryota; kingdom Viridiplantae; phylum Streptophyta; class Magnoliopsida; order Poales; family Poaceae; genus Triticum; species Triticum aestivum. The sequence continues at coordinate 519,791,808 of NC_057801.1, forward strand.
ATCATCACTTGGAAGATATCATTAAAGATACATCAAGGAATGAGATATCCATTGATACACACTAAACAAAAGATGTCAAACTCCCAAAGAGAGGATGGTTCCAAACAAACCAAGCTCTCGGCAAAGTTTCATGATGGCACAAAGTACCAAAAAGAAATGGCTTGCCTTCCACCAAAACACACTTGATAAGGATCACAAGAAGAGTGTTCTGAAGAAAATAGAATAGCTCCCCCACGAGTTGTGCATTATATAGGATTTGTATTTGAATACAAAATGCACAAGGTGGGATCACCACTTTCACTATATCTAGAAAACACTAGACAAGAACAAGAAATAAACAAGATCCACAAGTGGTATGGAAGACAACGGGAGTTGACACAATCCTTGGCAAGAGAAAAGGCAAGTAAAACAAAAGCCAATGTAAAGATGATCAATAAATTCTACCACACATAAATGACTACCAATTGTCAAAAGACAAGAAGTAGATGGAAAGAATTCCCGGTGGTAGATAGCAAGGATATCCAACATCATCTTCACAACAAACACAAGCAAATTGCAACTTGTAGAGCTAACATGCCACCTAGGAACAAGATAATCTACAATATCGATTCTAGGTGACAATATCTCAAATGTACACATTTTCTAGGCTTGTAATATGCACATAGCATATTACTCCCCCATAATGTGATACCAATAAGAACTTAACAAGAGGCAATAAGAGGAACAAACAAGAGATAATTAATGGACTATCTAGAATTTGAATTTCTCATGAGATATATACCACCTAGCGACTAGATAATCTTGTAATATCAATACTAGATGGTATTCCTCATGTACACACATTTATAGGATTGCGAGGTGCACAAAGCACATCACTCCCCCAAAATGGGATGTTCCATTAATCTCTCACACGAGCCAACTAGGATACAAACAAGAAGCATAAAGGCTCAACGCACGACACACACGTACATGGTGTGCAAACCAACACCCACATACTTGATTGCTCAAGATAAGCAAGTTGGAATCACAACATATACAAACACATGCAAGGAACAAAACCAAAACATGCAAGGGGGCAAGTAACTTTCAATGTAAGCAATTTTAAGTACAAGTTACCGCAAGGAGGCACATTGGATATAAGATATAAACTTGATGATTCAATTGACTTGGCTTGAGACAATAAGAGTGATGAAGTCCCCTTAATTCTTCATAAAGTATCCAAGTCTCCAATGCCCTCCAACAACACCTATTGATCAAGTTTGAGCTAGTTGGTCCCCAACCAAGTTGGGTCCTAAGAGGTTAGTCACAATAGGCTTGGCTACCCAAATGGTTCTTTGCTTCAAACCACTTTGAGTACCAACAAACTTGGCAACCACATTGCCAACCTTATCCTTTCCAAGAGAATAGACATCATCAATAATAATTGGGTTGTATAAGTTACCACTAGTGCATGAAGAAGTGAGGTGACCTTTCTCACGGCATAGGTAGCAACATCTACTCTTCACTTTCTTCTCACTTGATTTCTCAACTTGAGCAGCATTAACTTGAGTCTTCTTGGGAAGAGGCCTTTCTTCAACTTGAGATTGAGCATGTGATTGAACTTGTGCCCTCTCACCTTGTTGCTTGACACTAATGGCCTTCTTCTTCAATGGGCAAGATCTAACATGATGCCCTTCTACTTTGCACTTGAAGCAAACAATCTTGGCCGAATTCTTGACTTGTTCTTGGCCCTTCTTTTTGTTCATCTTGGACTTCTTCTTCTTCTTATTGGAGTTGAATCCAAGTCCACCTTTGTCATTGGGGGATTTTTGCACACTCAAGATATTGTTGAGTGTGGATTTCCCTTCATGGCACTTTTCCAAGTCTTTCTTCAAAGAAGTGACTTGGGCCTTGAGCTCTTTGATTTCCTCTACACGGTTAGTCTCAACACAAGTACTAGAGGAAGTATAAGCTTCATCGTTAGAGCAACAAGGCAAGGAAAGCAATTCATCACAAGATGTACCAACATTGTGAGTAGATGAAATACAAGGACTAGCACATGGCAATATACTATTTTGACTAGAAGTAGTGCTAGTACCCACATGAGGCTCACTAGATGTTACCTTAGCAATCATGGCCTCATGAGCTATCTTTAGCACACTATGGGATACTAGAAGATCATCATGAGAGCTTGAGAGCTTTTCATGACTTTCTTCCGATTTCCCATAATTGCTAGATAGCACCTCAAGTTGAGCCCATAGCTCAACATTCTCCTTCAAAATGGATGCTTCACAAGTAATAGAATTAGTAGCACAAGCATCATCATTAACAACAAGAGGAGAAGGAAACTTGGCAAGCTCTTTTAAATAAGAAGCTTTAAGTTGGGCATGAGACTCAGTGAGTTTGATGAGCTCACCCTTGATGACCCTTGAGCCATTTTCGAGGTGCTCAAAATCCTTAAGGAGTCTAGCATGAGAAACTTCAAGCTTAGCATTTTTAGTTTTGAAATCGTTGGCCACCTCAAGAGCTCTATCATGAGATTCCCTCACTCTAGATAATTCTAGAGCAAAAGTCTCCTCAAGAGATTCGGAGGTGGTTTGTTCATGTTCAAGAGCTTGAGATAGCTCCGCGATCTCATTTGCGTAATCACGCCCATGAGCTTCCATTTTCTCAATGGTGGCCTCATGCTCCTCTAGATGAGATTCCAACTCCTCAATGTATTTCTTGCCATCAATGGCAATGGACATTATTTCCATGAAGTTGGAACGAGCAATTTTATTTTTATGAAGAGCTTTAAAAATCATTTCCCCCTTAGTTTTTAAGGAGGCAACATTATCATTCTCTTCATCATTATCCTCATCATCATTAGTATCAACATCATCATCAAGAGACATATTGGGGTACAAAGTAGGAGATACCTTTGACGCCTTAGCCATAAGGCAAAAGGCAATAGATGATGGTGTAGGATCCCTTGAGGCACCATTAAACACCACATCTTGTCCCATGGAGTGTTGGGTTTCCTCTACATTGTTAGCACAACAATTCGAGGAAATAGATGCATTTTTATCATGGCAACAAGACATAGCAAGCATATCATCATGAGATTTAGTCAAGCAATTTCTACATGATATGCAAGGACTATCAACACAAGCATGTGAAACATTTGGAGTGCTCGAAGTGTTAAAGCCCAAAGAAGGAGCATTGCAATAATATAGTGATAAAGGATCATCCACAATAAGCATACTATCATCATTGCAATGACCAACACTACTCACCATATTATTACCTTGTGGAAAACCACATGTAGGTGAAGTAGAAGAAGTTGAGAAGACTATACGACCGGAGGTGGAGGGAGAACAGTCATCCTTACAAATCTTGGACACGCCATATTTATCTTGAAGCTTTGTCCATAACTCATGAGCATCCCGGAACGGCATGAGTTGAAAAATTACTACATTACTCAAAGCATCAAAAATCACATTAGAAGCTTGAGCATTGAGATAAGAGTTTTTCTCATCCTCTAAAGATAATCTTTGGGGATCCTTTGGAGGAGAAAAACCCATATCTACAATTCGCTCTAAATTTGGGTCCATGACCCTAAAGAGATTAAGCATGCGAATTACCCAAACATTAAAATTTGTGCCATCGAAACTAAGAGTGTCAGAGAATCCTAAACCCCTAGTCGACATCTTTACTCTCTAGGAGGTTAAGCCTAACAAAGAGAGACGAGGCTCTGATACCAATTGAAAGATCGAGGATGTCGCCTAGAGGGGGGTGAATAGGCGCTTTAAAATAATTACGGTTTAGGCTTGAACAAATGTGGAATAAACCTAGCGGTTAATTTGTCAAGCACAAAACCTACAACAACTAGGCTCACCTATGTGCACCAACAACTTATGCTAAGCAAGATAAGCAACTATGTGATAGCAAGATATATGACAAAGAACAATATGGCTATCACAAAGTAAAGTGCATAAGTAAAGGGGCTCGGGTAAGAGATAACCGAGGCACGCGGAGACGATGATGTATCCCGAATTTCACACCCTTGCGGATGCTAATCTCCGTTTGAAGCGGTGTGGAGGCACAATGCTCCCCAAGAAGCCACTAGGGCCACCATAATCTCCTCACGCCCTCGCACAATGCAAGATGCCGTGATTCCACTAAGGGACCCTTGAGGACGGTCACCGAACCCGTACAAATGACGACCCTTGGGGGCGGTCACCGAACCCGTACACTTTGGCAACCCTTGGGGGCGGTCACCGGTACCCGTCAAATTGCTCAGGGCGATCTCCACAACCTAATTGGAGACCCCGACGCTTGCCCGGAGCTTTACACCACAATGATTGAGCTCCGAACACCACCAACCGTCTAGCGCGCCCAAGCACCCAAGAGGAACAAGCTCAAGGGCACCAAGCACCCAAGAGTAATAAGCTTCTGAACTTGTAACTTCCACGTATCACCGTGGAGAACTCAAACCGATGCACCAAATGCAATGGCAAGGGCACACGGAGTGCCCAAGTCCTTCTCTCTCAAATCCCACCGAAGCAACTAATGCTATGGAGGAAAATGAGAGGAAGAACAAGAAGGAGAACACCAAGAACTCCAAGAACTAGATCCAAGGGGTTCCCCTCACATAGAGGAGAAAGTGATTGGTGGAAATGTGGATTTAGATCTCCTCTCTCTTTTCCCTCAAAAACTAGCAAGAATCCATGGAGGGATTGAGAGTTAGCAAGCTCGAAGAAGGACAACAATGGGGGAAGAACACGAGCTCAAAGGATAAGGTTGAATGGGGAAGAAGACCCCCTTTTATAGGAGCTCCCGAATCCAACCGTTATGCTCACAGCCCGCACAGAGCGGTAGTACCGCTTGACATCACGGTACTACCGCTAGGGGTAGCGGTACTACTGCTAAGAGTAGCGGTACTACTGCTTGCGAGCGGTACTAAAAAACTACATCCGTGCCTACCACCGCTGGACTTGTGACGAGATTTTGGTCCCGAGCGGAAGTAGCCACGGAAGTAGCCGCGGTAGTACTGCTCCAAGCGGTAGTACCGCTCCCAAGAGCGGTCGTACAGCTCCCAAGGGCGGTAGTAAAAAATTACTTCCGCTCCTACCCGCGGTAGTACCGCTGCAACCTTTTCAGAACACCAAAACTACCACAACTTCTTCATTCGGACTCCGAATTCGACGAAACCAAGTTTGTTGGAAAGCTAGCGACAAGGGCTAACACAATCTTGATAGAAATACCAATAATAAGAAAATGAGAAAAGGCCCAAAAGAAAATGGTGAGAACCCTTCCTCGGATAAGACCGGTAAAACCTCCAACACCGAAAACATCATAGAAGACGCATGCAAACTCCGTTTTCGATGAACTCAAACTTGTCATCAAGATGACCATAATCTCTAAGACTCACGAAGAGAACCAAACAAGAACCAAGAAACATGATGCAATGGTTTGAGCTCTCGAAGAACGATACGATCAAGCTACTCACTTGAGAGCCCCCCTTGATAGTACGGCTATCGATCCTATAACCCGGTCTCCCAACTACCACCATGAGACCGGTAAAATAGAAAACCTATCAAGGGAAAACCTTTGCCTTGCACATGATCCACTTGAGCTAGATGATGACGATCTTGACTCCCTCAAGTTGGACCACCTTTCTTGATTGCGTTGGCTCGATGAAGACTAGATGATTGCTCCCCCATAGTCCACTATGGGTGAGCCACTCTTCGGCACATCTTCACAAGTCCATTGACACCACAATGGATGGCAAGATCCAAGCACTTGATCTCTTCGTGATGCTCCACTTGAACTTGCACACGGCAATCTTGATGATGATCACCACTTGATGCCTTTCCATGGGTTGTATGATATCTTCCTCTTGACGCAAGCCCATGGACATGTACCTAACCCCACATAGAACTCTCACATAGACCATGAGTTAGTACACAAAGTGCAATGGACAATGCTTACCGTACCATGGGATCACTTGATCCCCCTCGGTACATCGTTTACGCTTTGTGAGTTGATCAACTTGATTCACTCTTGACTTAGTATTGATCAACCTTGAATCTTTCCAACTCTCTTAGTTTGGATGATGTCTTGAAGGTAAACATGAATGATCACACAATCTTCTTCTTCAAGACATGCTTGCAATAAGCTGAACACTCACATGACCAATCTTTGGATAATTCCTTAATAGCACCAAGGTCATCACAAACTCTCCTTGAAACCAACAAATGGACTCCAAGAAAAGCCTATGGACAAACCCTTCAAATATAACTCAAGGCAACCATTAGTTCATAGAGATTGTCGTCAATTGCCAAAACCAAACATGGGGGCACCGCATGTTCTTTCACTTTTGATGAGCAAATTTATTATGATGATAGCATGCCTCCTATTTATGATGCTTACAATGATAAAAGTGGATTTGGAGAGGTCATGACTTTATTTAGTGTTGAATCCACTACTTTGGAAGAAGTGTTAATTGATTATTATGAGAACAAAGTTGTTTTCTATGATGATTATTGTGATGACACTTATGATATAAAGAATAATGATAACCATAAAACTTCTCATCATGATTTTAATGCTCAAATTGATTATGTCAATAAAGTTTCATATGATAGTTATTTCATTTTCTCCCACTACTATTGATGAGGAAAAAAATCTTATGTGGAGAGTAATAAAATTTCTATGCATGTGGATCGTGAAAAGAAGGCTTTATGTGATAGTTATATTGTTGAATTTGTTCATGAAGCTACTAAAAATTATTATGAGAGAGGAATATATGCTTATATATTTCAACAAATGTCCCCTATTTATGTTAGAAGTTTTGAAGTTGCACTCGTTTTACCTTCCTATGCTAATTAGTTCTTTCTCCAATAAATTGTTTGCTTATAAAATTCCTATGTATAGGAAGTGTGTTAGGCTTAAATTTGTTTTCTGTCTGATTCATGATACTCCCTTTATGTTTCGACTCTTACTTTCATGTGAGCATCATTAAAATCATAATGCCTAGCTAAAAGGCTTTAAAGAAAAGCGTTTTTTGGGAGGCAACGCAATATTTATCCCTACTCTTTTTGTGTGTTTACATGGTTACTACTAATGTAGTAATCATGCTTGGTATATTTTCTTTCAATAAAGTGCCAAGTTAAACATTTGGGGTGATATGGATGCTTGCTTATTTGGTTTTGTGAGAAAACAGAAACTTTTGCGTCTAGTATATGAATTACGTGAAAAAATGATTTCTCCCACTTACAGGCGTGACCCACCAGCTAGATCTCCACACGCAAGCAAGTGCCTCCTTATTATGCGGAAAAAAAGTCCTCCCCCTGACAGTTGAGACCCACCAGCTAGTTCCTCGCATGCAAGAAAGTGCCCCCTTATTATGCGCAAGAAAAGTGATTCCTCCCGCTGCTAGCTGGGATCCACCTGATTTGGAGGCTGACTTGTGGTCCTACTAAGTTGACGCGTATGCATCACTTTGTCAACTTAGTCAACAAATGTTTTTAGCAGCAGTGGTCGTTGAATGTTAATCCAACCGCAGTGCTGCTTCTTCAACCTTTGATCTGCTTGCTCCAACCGCCCAAACCAGCTCCGGTCGTACCCCCTGCTCCTGCCTCCCGTGTCTGGTTGTGCTACCGCACAGGCATCACCGCCCCATCCTACTCTCACCACTGGCCAGGCCTTCCGTTTACTGACCCACACCCCCTGTTATTTTCCGGCGACGGCAGCCTCACACCACAGTTGAACCAGTCAACCCTTATACTCCCTTCCACGTGGGAAACCACTTTTGTCTCTTCCCTGGCTATGGTTCGTTCCCTTCCTATGCCTCGTTGTCGTCCATCGTGATGGTGGGTCCCGCCGGCTGCCGGCTTCTTGGCCGACAGGCTGGGCCCACCGCCTAGGGGTCTTGTCGGCTGCTGGTTACTATAGCCTTACTCTCGGTGATGATGGCTTTGTCGGGGTAAGCATGGCTACAATGCCGCCGCCTGGTGGGCTTTCACTGTAGCCTTACCCCGTCTTATCTGCTTAATGGTGCACAAACTTCCGGGATGGGAGTGGGCCAGCTGTTAGGAGTCGGCTCCCCCCCCAAGCCGACTAGTGGAGCTTGGCCGCCTTCCTGTATCTCTCTGGCTGGAGGGGCCTGCCGCCTGCGGGCCGTACTAACGTCCTGTCATAGGTGACATCATGGTCAACATGGCAACAGTGTCGCTCCGGATGGGAACTGACCGCCCCGTACGACGCACTGTGGCCACGCTTGCCCCGGGATTCTAGGGCGACAGGCTTCACTTTAGCCACGCCTCGTCTTATCGTCGTTATGTGGGCGCAAAGTTAGAGGGTATGAGTCGGACCGCCTGCTAGGAGCCGGCTCTCTGATGGCCGGCTGCTAGGAGTCGACCCTTGTTGAGAGAGCTTGCAAAGCCTTGCCGCCTTCTGGCATCTGGCGGGTTGGACAGCCGGCCAGGAGAAGGCGGCCCTGCGTCTTGGATGTTGGAGGGCGTTGTCGGCCTGATATTTTTTGAAGAGCCAGGGGGAGTTGGTTAGGCTACCCATGGTCATTTACTCCGATAGTAGTCCCCGAAGCTAGCCAATCTTCACGGCTGAAAGGGGGACGAGAAGCCGGGGCAGCTTCCTACTTTGAACAGCCGACAGCTAGGAGCCAGCCTTGATTAGACGCGCCGTCTGGAAAGATTTGGATTCCGAAGGCGGGAACCAGCTGGCGCATGCGCCGGGCGGCGTGTCGGCCGCCTGCCGTCTGCGCGCAACGTTGCACCCTTCAGCTGGCTCAGCCTGCCAGCACACGCGTGTGACAAGACGTTGCTGCAGGCCTGGGCCTGCCACCACAGTGCCTCGGCCCACACGCAGATCCGCTGTGGCCGAGGAGGATGGTTTGCCGTCCAGTGGCAGTTGCCATGTGCCTCTAAGGCGCAATAATCGCGGGTCGTGGGGGAGTGGGCGCAGTTAATCCCATGCCCCCCACGTCCCGCCCCCTCGGCTTCGTCGCGTCGTGCCAATAAGTAGGGGAGGATGCGGAGTGGCAGACGCACGCGTGCTCGCCTCCCACCCCGCCGTTCTCCTCTTTCTTTGTCCTCCCTCCATCGCTGCTGCCGCTCTGCTTCTCCGGCGACCTTGCAGCGCCGCAGCCTTGCCATCGTAAGGGTGTGTTTCCACCATCTTCGTGCATGCCGGGGCTTGGGACGGCTCCAATGTGCACGAGAACCACATCGACTTCCTCCGCAAGACGCGATGGCTGCCCGGCGAAGATTATGTGCGGGTGCACCTTGCACCGGAGTGGGAGATCTCGCCGGCGCCAGAGGAGGGTGAGCGGGTCATCTTCCGCTCGCACTGCCTGCGCGGCTTCGGACTTCCGGCGAGCGGTTTTCTCCGTTTCTTCCTTGACTTCTACAACCTCCAGCCGCACCACCTCACCCCGAACACGGTGCTGCTGGTGTCTGCCTTCGTCACTTTGTGTGAAGGATTCCTCGGTGTCCTCCCCACCATCGAGCTCTGGGGGGAGTTCTTCTACTCCAAGCTCAGCATCGTCGTCAAGAGCGTGCCGGCTCAGTGCGGCGCCTTTGTCGCGGTGCGGAGGCCGGCGGCCAACAACCCCTTCCCGCCTATCGCACTGATCCAGTCGGTGAAGATGTGGCAACAGTCCTACTTTTATGTGAAGAGCATCTTCCCGCATGGTGACTGGGTCAACTTGCCGGCTTATGTAGCCGGCCCGGCGGCTGGGAGGCGGCCCAACTAGTCCTATCGGGCCGGGTTGCTGACGCCTTCTGGAGCCGCTGCCGTCGCGAGGCTCCGGGTGTTGACCAGGTCGGAGGGCCTGACCGGGCCCAACTTGCTCACCGCCTTCATGGCGTGTCAGGTGCTTCCACTCCAGGGTCGGCCTCATCTGATCTGTTAGATGAGTGGGCACCTTGACCCCAGCTGGCTATGCACCAAGGAGATGCCTCACGACGAGGTAGCTCACATGGTGAACTACCTTGCCAACTGCAAGCTCACGAAAGAGTGGTAGTTCGGCAAGGAG